>NC_056732.1:846624964-846680457 GCF_019279795.1 Protopterus annectens
ATGTAGCAACTAAACTAATTGGTGAGCTATATCACTTTTTACCTACCAAATGGAGTGCACTGCACTTCAGTGAGAATCAAACCATAGCAAGTGTAAAATATAAACACAGTTTGGAGTCAGCTTACATCATCCTTAAGCATGACAAGAAGGTATGATAATGACAGGTATCTACATAAGAAGTGGTAATATCATGGTGTAATTGTTTTTCAGGGTTATAATCAGTTGTAGTCTCATTCAGGTAGGTGAAACTGTGTATTTTAATGGTTCAGCATCTCCCTCTTGGACTATTTTAAATAATTGCATATAAATCCATTAAACCTATTATGATTCCCATGCACTGGCCCAGTGATCAAGGAGCCTCAATCCTCACCACTAACACCAGAGAGGGACGTGCACATTAGGACATTATCAACTTATTTTCTTGGAGATTTGCAAGTTAACGCTGTATATTCTAAATTTTACTATGGAACCATACATTTGCATTGGCATATAATTTATACACATTTCTGTTCTTTTTCCAGTTGGGTGCACTGTGGTCACAATCTTGAAGTTCCGTACAGAACATATAGTTTTCTTACATTTTTAAGGCACGCATACAAATCACATTACTATTCACAAATGACATAGGATTATTTACAAAATTCTATCTAGCTGGGCTAGCAGTGTCACATTTCTATATACATAATATTAACATTTTCAAGTGACATATAATTATTTACAAAATTCCAGCTAGCTGGGCTGGCAGCACTTAGTTTATCACACCTATTACTTAGGATTCTGATTCCTGTTGTGGACAAATCCAAACCACCAAGCTAGCTCAAACCTGAAATCATCTAGGTGGACCCCAGTCCTCAGTAAAACCACATTCTGAAACTATTCACCAATTGTTCAAACATTTTTTGACTGTAATGCAAAAGTTCCCAGGTTTCACCTATATAATGGACAGGGAGTACCTCTAAGAATGTAGAAGCCTGCATATGCTGTAAGACTTCATTGTTTGCTCTCTTCAATGGTACAGATTCAAAGGCTACTTAGTCTTTTATAGCTGTTTGGATGTCAGCTCCTTCAGATGTTGTCTCTTTCTTCCTGCACTAAAACATTAAGGGCAATAGTCTTGCATTTGATTTTTTGCATTTTGTTTTACTTCATTGCTTTCTTCTATTTTACACTGTGTTTTATTTGTATTCTGCTTTGAATTGCATATTAAAACTTGGAAAGAGACCACAGCTGTGTCTCTTGTGAGTCACACAGAATTTTTTGTTCTTAAACATAACTGTCTTTCTAGCTGCCTGCCCGTTATGTTAATTTGATCACATATATCCTTCCCTCACCCCTTTCACTGGCTGTTGTAAGCACAAACTTATCATTTTGTGAAATCACTTCCCTTCAACTATTTAAATTTATTGGCCATCCCACTGTATTCCATAAAGCCAGAAAACAAAACTGCCCACCCCCTTTCAATCTATCTTGCTCTTTTAAAATTAGTGGCTCTCCACTTAGACAGCTGAAACTTTAGTTACCCCCTTTTCATATGTAACTGCTTAGTGCACACTACAGTGTTTATAATATTAACCCATTTTTCATCTTACCTTTAAAGATCTATTGCAAGACCACCAGTTATTGGAGAGCCCACATTCTGCCTCTCAGTAGTCATCTTGGGATTAGTGCTTCTGTTTTCTCCTGGTGAGAGAAGGAGAACAGGGACATTATTTCCTGGAGACTGCTGATCACCAGAAAGTCTAATAACTGCTTTATATGTGACACCTTGGAATCTGTGCTTATATTCTGTTCCTGGTGACATAAGAAGCAGAGTGCATTGATTCCTGATTGTTTCTGGTTGGACAGTGAGTGTTTTTGCTTGATGTTCCTGATTGGTCTGGCTTCTGTTCAAGGCATCTACCAGGAAAAGGCTACAACTAGACTACAGACCTTTGCATCATCTGGAACAATACTCTGGATCATCAAACAGGGTGTGGCCTGCTTCACATCTTGGGATTGGTGCTAACGTTTTGCTTCTGGTGAGAGAAGAAGCAAAGGAGCATTGCATGCATCCCAGGAGGCTGAAGCTGTGGTGAGACCAGCACTAGTAGTAGCCAAGCAGTAGCCATTCATGCAACTCCCCACTTTTCATAGGTTCAAAGGTCCATAGGTGTGTACTAGGCTAATGGCCCTGGGGCCTTTACAAGCCTAGCCATAGGATTACCCTGGCATAGTGCCTTCCAACCTTAGTGCCCAGTGTCTCTGTCAAGTAGAGCCACTGGAGTTATCCCTGGGGTGAATTTTCTGTTTCCCATCCACTCATCAAGATTTCTCTTGAAGAGGGTTAGCAAGGTGCTCTGCTTGACATGTATGGGAAGTCTGTTCCATAGGTTGGGTAGTCTCAGGGTTTTGAACCTGTCCCTCCAGCATGTTCTGTTAATTGTGGTAATGAGGTTGAGGTCTCCAAAGCATGTGGTGTGGAGAGATTGGGATTTCTTCAGATGTAGCATTTCTAACAGAGCTGGGTCAGACATGGCTTTGTAAATCAAGCAGATATCGCCTCTAAGTAGGTGATATGAGACAGAAAGTAATTGGAGGTTTTTGAGTCTGTCCATATAGGACAAGTGTTTAAGGCCTAGGATCCTCTTTGTGAGGTACTTTTACGGCCTCTCCAGTTGTTGCAAGTGTCTAGTGAGATACATGACAAATGGGGCATTGTACTATTGAGGGAAAAGTAGACGGAGACAATGACCTCCTTCTTCCTGGATGCAAAACCCTTAGTAATGAGATGTGCCACATAGAAGAACTTTCTGACCACAGTGGCAATGTAGCGATCAAAAGAGAGGTTGCTGTCAACCTGTGTTCCCAGATCTCTTATAACTCCTTCTGTGTTCAGTGGACTACCATCAATTTGGTAATTCATGGGAACTGGGTTTTTCCCAAAGGGGATGACGACACATATTCAGGGACTGAGCTTAAGGCCATGGTTCTGACACCAGTCGTTGGTCTCAGTGAGGCCATTCTGTGGGATGTCAACATCACTTGAGGAGTTAATGATAGCTCCCAACTTGCAATCGTCTGTGAACTTTGTCAGCCAGAGTCCTTTTGTGTTGGCCTGAATTTCAGAGAAGTAGGTACCAAACAGGAGAGGACCCAGGACTGAACCCTGTGTGACTCCACTAGTGACTAGTTGGCAGTCTGACTTGGAGTTAGCTACTTTCACACTGTGGGTTCTATCTATGAGCCAGTTTGCAACCCACCTAGTGCTATAGGGTTTGATGCCAAGCTTAGTGAGTTTTTCTATGATTCCTGAGTGGGGAATGGTATCAAAAGCCTTGGCAAGATCAAGGTAGGCTGTATGAACCACTTTGCCTTCATCCATAGCTCTGATGACTGACTCAAAGTAGTTGAGCAGGAATGATCTACCCTTCACAAAACCAAACCGTGTGGGATCCAGAGTTTGAAGATTCCCTATATCCTTGTTTATTAGGTCCATGATGATGCATTCCATAGCTTTGCATATCAGACTGGTCAGCCTAATGGGGCGATAGTTCCCAGGGACTGTAGTTGCTCCTCCTTTGTGGAGAGGGATGCCTGTAGCAGTCTGCCATTCAGTAGGGACAAAGCTTGAGGTGAGGCTGTGATTGAACAGGGCACACAGGTGAGATGCCAATTCACTCTGTAGTTCATGTAGAACACAACCAGGGATATTGTCATGTCCCATAGAAGCTGAATTCTTGGCCTTGGACAGTGCAGTTTTAACCTGTGCAGCAGTAATACTGGGTGCTCGGCAATCTACTGGTATTGTGATTGGTCCTTTTGGGGGCAGAGGAGTAAAGTTGGTACTGAATCTGTTGGCCAGCAAACTGGCAATATCTGTTGGTTCGGTATAGGAGGTACCATTGTGCAGTAGCTCAGAGCAAATCTGGGTATTGCCATGGAGATTCTGTAAATAACTATAGAAGGCCTTGTGATTGTCTTTACTTCTGCTGCAATTCTGTTTTCATAGCTAGCTTTAGAGGATTTGATGAGGTATCTCAAATTTTGTTGAGGCTGATAAGGGAGTTTTCCAGTCTTGGGACTTCATCTTATTCCGCATTAGTTTCCTCCTTCTGTTATAGAGTTTGTTTATGACAGGGGACCACCAGATTGGCTTCCTTTTTTTGGAGGAGGGCATCTTGGTTCTACTGGATATGGCAATATCCATGCATTTGTGTAAGTGTTTGTACAGTGCATTGGTGTATGATTCTGCAGTCATGCAACTATTCTTCATTTGCATGGGTGCCATGAGGTTAGCCACCTCTGTTTATAGGAGCCCAAAGTTAGCTTTGGAGAAGTTTTTCATGGTGGTTACCTTTGTGGGGGGGTGGGGGGGTGGGAGGGATGTGGATTTCCAAGGTGATTAGTTTGTAGTCGGATCTAACCAGGGGGGAGCTGACTATTGGTGTAGAGCAACGGTTGCCCATGTTAGTAATGACCAGGTCAAGGATGTTGCTACCTCTAGTGGGGGTAAGAAGGGGCTAGTCCAGGGCATTGGAATTAATGAACTCCAGGAAATGTTGGGTAAGTATATTGGTACATGAGTAGATTACCCAGTTAATGGAGGGGTAGTTGAAGTCACCTAGTAAGAGAGTGTTAGGTTGGACCCTAATATTCTCCAGGGTGCTTAGGAACTTGGAGTGTGAGTCTTGGGACATGGTTGGGGACCTACAGCAGGCTACGTTCAGAACTGGTGTCTTATCCAATGTTAGCTGCACCTGAAGTATCTCTGATGCGTTATGTTGGGCTACCAGTCTGGAGGTGTGCGCATCCTTTATGAATATTGAAACACCACCACCTTTGCAGCTTCAGTCCAAGATCTGGGGCCGAAAGGTGTGGAATGAGTTATAGCCTGGTAGTGCAGGGGTGCTTTCTGCAGGCTTGAACCAGGTCTCAGTCACTGCACAGATATTGATGTTCTCCATTTTAAGGAGTCCCTCGAGGGAGTGCATTTTGAGATTTGGACTTCTAGCATTGAATAGCATTACCCTCAGTTTTTGCTTGCCTGTTCCTGTTACGGTGGTAAATTTGTCATTTGAACATTGCCTAAAAAGGCACTATAGGGGTGGCAAGAGCCTTAGCCAGTATCCGGAATTTCAAGGGTAACAGGTGCAGGCCATCTCTGGCAAAGCATCGTGGACTGTCAACCATGTCATCCCAGGCAGACAGACACTGGATCCCCTTAGAATGGCACCAGAAGCTTAGAAAGAAAATACAACTATCAGTATGAAAAAGCAGTTTACAGTTAAGTAATTCAGTAAACATGCAATTAGAGTAATGAAACAGTATCTAGCAATGAGAAATACAGTTAAAACCGTATAAAACAGTACATAAATGCAATGAAACAGTATAAAGCTTTATAACAGTGCAAAATGTTGTAGATTAACTGTATAGCATAATATTAAGTTTTTCAGAAGTGCAATTCAATGAAATAAGTGTAAGAAATACCTTATTCTGCTCTTAGAATCTTAAGGAGTTTCTGCTTTGCCCCAGTAATGAATCACCATCCACAGGCTGGTAAATACAAGCGCAGCCCTTTGCAGACACAGGGTTTATATACCAAGGAGCTCTTGACAAGCTAATTCTTTGTTTTCAGTAAGTACTGTACCACAATCATTACAGTTGGAAAGGTTAGAATTATTATGGCAAGTACGACTGTATGCATATAACCCTCCAGGCCTTAATGATATGTGCTCTATTATGTCATTACTGAAACTGAGAAATTTATTGCGATGAATATTAGACGTGAATTAAGATTATAAATTATTATTATTACAAATTATTTTAGTTATTAAATATTATTTATTAAAAATATTATTTAATATTTATTGAAATTTTGATTGTTAAGGGTAGTAGTAGAGTATATAGAGTAAAATATGAACAATGTAGAACTTTTATATAATATAATAATTACTATTTATATTTTATAAGTAGAATGTGGTTTTGTGTGATGGTGATGCACATTTTATATATTATGACTTTTAACTGTTGATTAATGGTTATTAACTTAGTTTGAATTAGAAATGAAGGGTTTGAATGGTCATGTGATGTAAGCTTTGATATATAAGTGAATTAGTTTGTTATGAGTTTTGTCTGATGAAGTTCATTATATGGTATGAATGAAAGGTGCCTTATTAAATTTATTTTCACTTTTGACCGAGTCATTTTACATATTGTTTTCTGGTTCTGGACCGCTGTGGCATATTTTGGTATTTTCAGTAAGTACTGCTTGACTTGTTTCTAACTTCAGAATATCTGCCTAAATACTTCATCCTTAAATCTTCAGGGTCTATGTATTAGTTTCCCCTCAAGTGTTTGGCTGTGCCCTGTACAGACTCAGACACTCTAAGTGACATTTTTCCTGTAAAAGTATGATTGAAATTTCTCCAGTACCTAGTAGCACTCAGGGCAACTAGTTTGCAGTGACAAGCACTGTCCCCAGAGTTGTAAACTGAATACTCATGACATTGATTTATATTCTCACTCCAGCTATCTCATCAATAAAAAAGGGTCTGTTGCCATGGATATCTGTTAACAGCTTGGTGGATATGGGCATCTTGAGGCAATGTAGAATTTGCCTCATGTTTACTGACGACCAGTTAATTCTGAAACAAACTGATATGGTATGTGAGATATGTATTTACACAATGTCACTGGTGGCAAAGCTCTCAGATAAAAGTACTTCTAATATCAATAAGGTTGTCAGTAGTACACAGGCTACACCCATCACACAGAATTCAAAGCAGACATATAGACCCACATATGCTGAGACACTTAAATGTAACCTTCCTAAACTACAAAGAACTCCTAGACGAAGTACACATAACAAATACCTTCAGCAGCCCCAAATGTACTCTTTCAAAACAACACCCACATCAACAAATAGAGCCAAACCTCATGGAGCCTCTACCTCTAAGCCCATAAGGCAAGCCACCACACATTCCAACAGTTTAGTCATTGGAGACTCCATCGTGAGACACACTGATGTCCCTCTCACCAGGCTGAGTTAAGAGAAAGTCACAGTCATTTGGTTATCAGGGGCTAGGATCCACCACATTACGCACACACCAGGTCATTGGACCACAAGTACCAATATAACTCAGTCATAGTCCATGTGGGAGTAAATGACCTGAGACGTACCTCCCTAGACTATATGAAGAGAGACATCATGGAGCTCTTGGAATATGTGTCTCAGGCTGGTATGAGCCTAGCACTCAGCACCATTTTACCTTCTCCAAGGATGATGCCACAATACGAACAAAGGATGATTGACTTTAATAACTGTCTTAGTTTTTGCTGTCATTCTAAGGGGGTGCAATATTTGTCAGCTTAGAAGAAAATGGTCAACAGATCACACTGCTTTGCCAGGGATGGTCTGCACCTTTTCCCTCTTCCCCTCTAGGCTTTTGAATATTAACTAAAAAATTGTCTTCCCCCATTGTGCCTTTTTAGGCAATGCCAAATTTAAAGTACTTCCAACATAGCAAATCAAAACCAAGACAATTTAAAGGCATTACTGCTCAATGCTAGGAGTCTATACAAAAACACCACTCCCTAGAAGCTCTCTTCACCCTAGAGAACTCAGATGTGTGTGTGGTCACTGAGACATGGTTTAAAGCCATGGAGAGCACACCAACAGTGCAAGGTTATAATTCCTTCCACACATTTAGACCAGCTACTACTGCTGCGGTAGCGTTGTCGCCTCACAGTTAGACGTTGCCCGTTCGATTCTCAGTTAGAGCATCTTCTGTGTGGCAACATACGTGAATGGGTGTTCCTTCATTGAAGGTTGTGCGTTAGGCCCGGCAAGCCAGTACGTAAAAATCTACTGCCAATCATTAGCGGACGGGAGTTCCACTGTGGTGACCCCTAACCGGAAAAAGCCGAAAGACACAAACAAGCAAACTACACAGAGAGGGACTAGAGGTAGAGGTGCCTCTACATCAAAAATAAATATACCTCAATGCTGGTCAAACAGTACAATGCACCTGAGCTGATCCATGTTCAAATCACCATATGCAAAATCCAACATCACTTCCTTTCCAGCTATACATCCCCCTCTATGAACCAGGAAACCCATACCATGTATTTAAACTTATTAGAAACACTAACCACCCAACCTAATACCATATCCATGGGCAACTTTAATTATCTCACTATTAACTGGGAATCCTAAATGACACCAAATGTACAGACACAGAGATTCCTGGATTTTGTAAACACAAACTCCCTGAACCAGACAGCCAATACACCAACCAGGAGTGCAGCCATACTGGATCTGGTCATCATTAATATGAGAGAGTGCTGCATACCATCTACTGTATTGTCTTCCCTGGTAAGGTCAGTCTACAAAATAGTCTCCTTTGAAGTAAAAATAAAACCTGGGCCCACAGCTAAACCTGGAATATTCAGGAACTACTCTATGACTAACCTCCTGCCATTAAGAGATAACCTGGCAAAATTTCAAGGCCCCATAAACCCTAAGAACACTGCTGGCTATGCAGAACTGTTCACAGAAACACTGTACAAGTATGTTAATAGCTGCATAGAGTCAATTGTACAAACCAGGAAGAAGTACAGAAATAACTCAAAAAACAAGCCACCCTGGTGGAATCACAAAATCAATAGGCTGTATAACAGAAGGAAAAAAATCATGGCAAAACTTAGGAGGTGTGGCACCCAGCAGGATAAAAGCACTCTCATCAAACTAAACAAATATCTCTGAGGACAAATAAAGTCTACCAAAGCCAAATTTGAGGTGAATTTGGCTTCCCAGACCAAGGACAATCACAAGGCATTCTTTAGCTATGTCCGGAACCTCAAGGGCAATGCACAATTGTGTGCAGAGCTCATTGTAAATGGAGCCAACTATACTGAGCCAGAAGACAAAGCAAACTTACTGGCCTATAGATTCAGCTTCAACCTTACCCGCCCCTCAACCTTCCCTCTGGAAACATCATCAAATATAACTTCCCCTGCTATCACTAGGGAACAAGTCCTTAATGCTCTCTCTAAGGCCAAGAACACTGCATCAATGGGCCCAGACAATATCCCAGGATTCCTTCTAAATAGCATGACATATGACCTATCAGGATCTCTGGAATTGCTATTTAACTATAGTCTCCAAATAGGCTTTATGCCTCATGAATGGAGAACAGCAACAGCTCTCCCTCTACACAAAGGTGGGCCATCTACAGACCGTAGGTCTCACTAGTCTTATATGTAAAGCCATGGCAAGAATTATCATGGAAATGATCAATAGTGATATAGTAAACCTCCAGACACTGAGCCCAACCAAGTTTGGTTTCATCAATGGCAGATCATGCCTACTCAGCCTGGTGGACTTCTTTGAGAAGGTCACCAAAGCAATGGATGAGGTCAAAATGGTTCACACTACCTACTTTGTCCTGGCCAAGGCACTTGACACAATACCTCACTCGGGCATTGCTGACAAACTCAAGAGGTTAGTTACAAATGTGTATGTCACCTGCTGGATAGCCAGCTGGCTCACAGACAGGACCCAGGAAGTTAGAATTGGGGAGTCCACCTCTACAAAGAGGACAGTCATAAGTGGAGTCCCTTAGGTTCATAGGTTGGTACTAGGCTATTGGCCCTAGGGCCTATACAAGCCTAGCCATAACAATTCCCTGGCTATTTCTTCCCACAATAATTACTTCCCTGGACCCCTGTCTAGCAGGGCAACTGCCGTGATCCCCGGGGTGAATTTTTTATCTACCATCCAATAATTAAGGTTCCTTTTGAAGAGGGACAAAGAGGTGCTCTGTTTGACATGTATGGGGAATCTATTTCAGAGTCTGGGGAGTCTCTGGGTCAGAAATCTATCCCTCCAGCATGTTTTGTTCATTGTGATGACAAGGTTTAGATCCCTGGAACATGTGGCTCTGACGGATTGAAATTTCTTTAAGTGTAGCATGTCCAACAGCTCTGGGTTTGACATGGCCTTGTATGTTAAGCAGAGATCACCTCTGAGTAGACGATATGTGACAGAGTATAGCTGGAGTTTTTTTAGATGGTCAGCATAGGGCATCTGCTTTAGGCCTTTCCAGTTGTTGCAGATGTCTTGAGAGATGCATATCAAATGGGGCATTGTATTCTATAATGGTTCTAATGAGGGATGAGTACAGTGGGACAATGACCTCCTTTTTTCTGGATGAAAAGCCCTTAGTGATGAGGTGTGCCATATAGAAAGATTTCCTGACTGTTATGGCGATGTGGTTATTGAAGGTGAGACCACTGTCCACCTGTGTCCCTAAGTCTCTTATCACAGTTTTGGTGTTTAGTGTACTGCCACCTATGTGGTAATTCACGGGTACATGTTTTTTTCCAAAGGAGATAACTATACATTTCTTGGCATTGAGCTTGAGCCTATGGCTCTGGCACCAAACAGAGAAGTAGATGCCAAACAAGAGCGGTCCCAGGACTGAACCCTGAGATACTCCACTTGTCACTTGTCTGGAGCTGGATTTGGAGATGGCTACTTTTACAGTGTGGGTTCTGTCATTAAGCCAGTTGGCAACCCATCGAATAATGTAGGGATTAATGCCCAGCTTAGTAAGTTTATCTATGATTCCAGAGTGGGGGATGGTGTTGAAGGCCTTGGCGAGGTCCATATAGGCTGTGTGGACCGCCTTACCCTCGTCCACAGCTCTGGAAACTGATTCAAAGAAGTCAGTTAGGTTCAGGAGACAAGATTGGCCCTTCACAAACCCAAACTGGGTGGGGTCCAGTGTTTGAAGGTTGCCAATGTCTTTGTTTATAAGTTCCATGATAATATGTTCCATGGCCTTGCAGATCAGGCTCGTCAGACTGATGGGGCAGTAGTTCCCAGGATCCAAGTTGGATCCCCCCCCTTGTGGAGTGGGATAACTGTAGCTGTGTGCCACTCACTGGGCACGAAGCCTGAGGTGAGGCTATGATTAAACATAACACTTAGGTGAGGTGCCAGTTCATTTTGTAGTTCATGTAGTACACAGCCCGGGATGTCATCTGGTCCCATGGATGCTGTATTCTTAGCTTTGGAGAGTACAGTTTTTACCTGTGTGGCCATTATTACCAGAATTTGGAAATCTTTTGATATTGAAATGGGCCCTTTAGGGGGTGAGAGGGGGCTGAAGCTGGGACTGAATCGATCTGCCAGGATATTGGCAATATCCTTGGGATCAGTATATTTAATGCCATTCTGTGTAGCTCAGAGCAGATCTGAGCATTGCCATTTAGATTCTTGACATAGCTATAGAATGCATTGTGGCTGTCTTTGGAATCTTTGGCAATTTTATTTTCGTAACTAGCTTTGGAGGATTTTATGAGGGATCTCAGCTTCTTACTGAGGCTGGTAAGGGAGTTTTTGCATCCTGGGATTTTCCTCTTTTCTGCAACAGTTTCTTCCTTTTGTTGTAAAGTTTGTTTATGGCAGGGGACCACAAGATTGGCTTCCTGTTTTTGGAGGAGAGCATCTTGGTTCTATTTGGGATGGCACAATTCATGCACAAGTGGATGTGCTCGTACACTGCATTAGTGTAGGATTCAGCAGTCGAGCTTTCAGTTCCCACCTGCATGAGTGTCATGAAGTTTGTCACTTCTGACTTGAGTAGCATAAAGTTGGCTTTGGAGAAGTTTTTTACAGAGGTTTCCTTACTGGGGGGTGGGGGAGGGATGTGGATGTCAAGAGTGATTAGCTTATGGTCAGACCTGACCAACGAGGGGATGACCATAGGTGTGGAGCATCGATTTCTCATGTTGGTAATGACCAGGTATAGGATATTGGAGACCCTGGTGGGATTATGTAATAGCTGATACAGGGCATTGTAATTTAAGAATTCCAAAAACGATTGGGCAAAGGTGTTGGTATATGAGCAGTTTTCCCAGTTAATGGCAGGGTAGTTGAAATCACTCAGTATTAGAGTGTTTGGTTGTATCTTAATATTTTCCAGTATGTTTAGAAAGGTATAGTGAGAATCTTGAGGCATGGTGGGGGATCTGTAGCAAGCTACAATTTGGATTCCAGTCTTACCTAGTGTTAGTTGCACTTGGAGAATTTCAGATGCATTGTGTTGGGCAACTAGCCTGGTGGTGTGAATATCCTTGTTGAATATGGACACTCCTCCTCCATTAGTGTTTCGGTCCTGGTTTGGTGGCCAAAAAGTGTGGTAAGAGTTGTAGCCTGGTATTGCAGGGGTGCTCTCTGGAGTCTTGAACCAGGTCTTAGTTACTGCACAGATATCGATGTTCTCCATTTTTAGGAGTACCTCAAGAGAGTGCTTTTTGAGGTTTAGACTTCTAGTATTGCGTAGCATTACCTTCAGATTTTCCATGTTTGTACCTGTTACGGTTGTGGTTTTGTCCTTTGAACTTTGTCTAAAAAAGGCACTATAGGGGTGGCAAAAGACTTAGCCAGTAACCTGAATCTAAACAGTAACAGGTGCAGACCATCTCTAGCAAAGCATTGTGGTCTGTCGATCATGTTGTCCCAGGCAGACAGATACTGGATCCCCTTTGAATGACACCAGAAGCTTAGCCAATTGTTGAAGTCAATCATTTTGTCCTTATACTGTGGTATCATTCTGGGAGAAGGCAGTGATGCTACACAGGGCTAGGGTCATACCTGCCTGGGCCACATTATCTGAGAGCTCTTCCATGTCTCTTTTCATATTGTCCAGGGAGGTACATCTCAAGTCATTCACTCCAACATGGACAATGACATAGTCACATTTGTTCTTATTATGGAGTGACTTGAGTGCATGCATTATGTGGGGGATCCTGGCACCCAACAGGCAGCTGACTGTAATTTTCTCCTTGTTCAGCTGGTGAGTGGGACATCAGTGTGCCTGACTATAGAGTCACCTATGACTAAAGTGTTGGGTACGTTGTCTTGCCTTAGGGGCTGTTATTGGGTGGCACACTGGTGTCATGAGCTATGTGACACTTTGGTTGTGGTTGGTGCTTGTTTGCATTTCAGCTTCAGAGGTCCTTGCTGCTTGGGCAGGTTAGTGTTAAGGGTCTCCACATATGAGGGTTTAGTGTTGCTGGTGTTGGTGGTGTCGGTTTAGAAGGGCTATGTGTTGCTTGACATGTAGTGCGGGTGTTAACCTTCTCCTCTTGACTGTCTAGCACAATGTTGGGTGGAGAGAGTTTTGCTTCCAGTCTGGCTATGTAAGTACATCTCTCGCATGTTGTAGTGTGGGTGGTAGGAGGAGAGGGTTGTCTGTGTATATGAGGCAATTGCTGCATTGCCCCAGTATGCCCAGATTCACCAGGTGGACAGGAGAAATCACCAGAAGCTGACCCTTGGACATGCCTGGTTTGGTGCTTTTTTTGTAAAGTACAAGAGCTGTTTTCCCTTACCTTAGTAAGGTACTTTGCAATTATAGGCTGTTTATTGCCTACAATTAATTTCTCCTTATTAACAAGGAGAGTTGAGTGCTTGTATCAGTTTAAGGCTTCCTAGTGGTTTTAGAGCAAGTGCTAGTCACAGGGATGCTTAAAGGTAAAATGAAAAAAAAAAGGTTTATCCTAAACACTGCAGTGTGCACTAGAGGAGTTAGATGTGAAAGTAGGTAACTTAAGTCTTACCTGTCTAAAAAGTTAAGTTTTAGTGGAGAGTCACTATTTTTAAAACAGCAAGATAGATTGAATGGGGGTGGCCACTTTTGTATTCTGGTAATATGGGATACAGTAGGATGGCCAATGAATTTAAATAGTTGAAGGGGAGTTCTTTCACAAAATGATAATTTTGCACTTACTCATATAAGCCAGTAAAAGCAGAGAGGAAATGAGATATATGGTCAAATTAACATAAGGAGCAGGCAACTAGAAAGACAGTAGTGTTTAAAAACACAACAGTAACTGGGTGGGAGGGTGGAGAAAAACATTTCTGCCTGACTCATAAGAGACAGAGCTGTGGTCTTTTTTCAAGTTTTAATATGCAGTTAAAAGCAGAATGCAAGTAAAACACAAGGTAAAGAAAACAAATCTCAGTATTCAAAATAGTAAAAGGCAATAAAGTAATACAAAATACAACAAATAAAAAGCAAACTAACCTTTCCCTCACAGCAAAGTGGAGCAGAGTCTGGGTGAGCCTTTCTAGTAAAGATCTGAAATGTTTCATTTTACCCCTTAAATAGAAGGTTTAGTTCCTAGATCCACTCCCTCAGTTCACAGATGATTAACCTTAACTGGCCTGTTCTATCTTATGTGCGAGTCCTTAATTGATCTGTTCTGATTTCTGCCTGACTCACAAGAGACAGAGCTGTGGTCTCTTTTCAAGTTTTAATATGCAGTTAAAAGCAGAATACAAGCAAAACACAAGGTAAGGAAAACAAATCACAGTATTCAAAACAGAAAAAGGCAATAAAGTAATACAAAATAAAACAAATAAAAAGCAAACTAACCTTTCCCTCACAGCAAAGTGTAGCAGAGTCTGAGTGTGCCTTTCTAGTAAAGATCTGAAATGTTTTATTTTACCCCTTAAATAGAATGTTTAGTTTCTAGCTTCACTCCCTCAGTTCACAGATGATTAATCTTAACTGACCTGTTCTATCTTATGTGTGAGTCCTTAATTGATCTGTTCTGATTTCTGCCTGACTCACAAAGACAGTGCTGTGGTCTCTTTTCAAGTTTTAATATGCAGTCAAGTAAAACACAAGGTAAAGAAAACAAATCACAGTATTCAAAATAGAAAAAGGCAATAAAGTAATACAAAATATAACAAATAAAAAGCAAACTAACCTTTCCCTCACAGCAAAGTGTAGCAGAGTCTGGGTGAGCCTGTCTAGTAAAGGGATCAGTCCTTGGACCGTTCCTTTCTAGCATTTACTTCTCAGAAGTTGTTCTAATGTCAGGGGTCTCTGGCTGACTAAATTTGCAGATGATTACAAATTTAGGAGCTGTTATTGAATCCCACAATGACACAAATGTTCTCCATGAGGGGCTGACACAGACAAACAACTGGTGTCAGTGCCATGGACTAAAACTAATTGCCAAGAAATGCATAATAATGTCCTTCAGGAAGTCATCCACTCCTGGTAACTATCATACTGACAACACACCCCTTAAGGTTGACCCAGTAGTCAGGGACTTAGGGACATACAGAGATAGAAATTTAGCCTTTGACCACCACATGTCTACAGCAGTGAGGAAATTATTCTGTTTTGCACAACTTATAAACAAAGGTATGGCATCTAAGTCCAAAGAAGTCATTGTTCCACTGTATTTGACAATCATCAGACCTATTATTGAGTACAATGCCCCCTTTGGTATGTACCAAACCAGGCCTATCCAACAACTGGAACGTCCACAGAGCTTCCTCACTAAAAGAATACAGAGCTTAAGTAAAATGTCCTAGGCAGACTGCCTCAAGGCTCTAGCCCTGTATTCTGTCTCCTACAGGCTTTTAAAGGGAGATCTATCCCTGACATACAGGACATTGTCAGACCCCACTCCGAAAGACCTCCTGCATATCCGCAAAACAAACAGAACCAGAATTACCCATTCTAAAAACTTAAAGCTTGTCTGTGATATAAATAGAACCTGCTGGAGAGACAAGTATGTATCCCAGAGATTACCCCATCTCTGGAACAGGCTCCCCATCCATGTGAAGCAGAATGCCTCCCTAACCCAATTCAAGTGCAACCTGGACATTGGATGGAGAACAGGAAATTCATCCCTGGTTTAGCACCTATGTCTCTAATGGACAAAGGCAACCTGTAAATGGTTCACCTCCCAGGCCCCTACTCACTTATCAAGGGTATCAGAACTTGTCAAAGATTTGGGATACATGGCTAGGCTTAAAAAGGCCCTTGTGGTAGTTTTCCTAGTAGGCACCTATGAACCTATTACAACAAGGATTATCCCCTTTGGAAAAAGGGACCCATTGAGAGATAGGAGGTATATCCATTAGTATGATAAATAAGAAGAAACTAATGGCTCAGTATGATTATCTGGGGGAGACTTATGATTCACAGGAATGGGGGTAAAATACTTTTTCCATCAGTTTTAATAATACTGTTTTGTACTGAGTGAATGAACAGAGTTTCTGACCTCTAAATCATATATGGGTGTTGCATTATGTTCAAAGAAAAGATTATCTGCTTCAGGCTTCAACGTAGTTAGGATGCAGTTAAGATTTCTTTTTGTGGTTCAATTTGAACTTTCTGACACTGGGCTTTCTGAAATCGTACTTAATGACCACTCTTCCAGCTGACTGAGACAATAAAATAAAAAAAAAAAAAGGCTCAAACAGCAGTTTTGAAGTGGAGTTTGTGTCACCTCGTACTCTAATTATACTTTTTCTGAGACTGTCTGAATTGAAGAATCGGGTACTAAGTTACTCCTTTTTCTCCTGATAGTCCAACCTCAGACAGCAGACCCCCCCCCCACATACTGAAGAGTGGTGCAACCCACATGCAAAAATCTGATAGCTAAATATACCACCTGTTAATTGCATTGTGATGTCTTGCCAGGCAGGGGTAACATTTTCCACTACAGACTATGTGTGGTATAATGATGTCCTGCCAGGTGTGGTATAATTTTCCACTGCAGACTGTGTGTGCTATAATGATATCCTGTCAGACAAGGGTATAATTTTCCACTGCAGACTAGACAGGGGTAAAATTTTCCACTGCAGACTGTGTGTGCTATAATGATGTCCTGCCAGACACGGGTATAATTTTCTACTTCAGACTGTGCGTGCTATAATGATGTCCTGCCAGACAGGGGTATAATGTTTCACTTGAGACTGTGTGTGGTATATGTGACACTGTCAGCTTAGCTATCTGGAATTTTGTACATAATTCTATGCCATTTGTGAATATTGATATGATTTATACAGAACTGTATGTTATGTATTGAGCTTCAAGAATGTAACCACAGCATATCCTGCTGGAACACAGAAGATTAACTTACAAAACTTCAAGCAAATAAGTTGAAATTAAGTGCTTTACGATGTGCTATAAAAGTTAGTTTCAATGCAGCAAGGAGACAGGATGTCTAGAACTAGAATGTTTTTCTATTGTCTTGGAGAGAAGTAGTTACGGGGTTTAAAATGTAAAAAGTGTTTTATTGCTTTATGACTTCCTATCAGCTGCACAGTTCTGAGAGAGATGTATTTCTCATACAGAGGTGTTAAATTCTGTTCAATTTCTGTTTAGCATGGGGACAGATTATCTGCAGTTATACAGAGCTGAATATATATTTTTTGGTTATAGAGTTTGTTCATTGTTGCTTAGATCTGTGTTGAAACTGTTGTCTCACTGTTTTGAGAGACTGATCAGCAAATATACAGAGCTGAGAATATTTTTTTGGTTTTAAAGTTTGTACTGTTAGTTGTTGCTTAGATCTCTGTTGAAACTGTTTTGTCCCACCCACTCTCCCTATTTTTGGTTTGTAGTTTAAATTTGGTGGCTTTTGCAGTTGCCCGCCCCACTGTAGAGTTGAGCTAGGACACACCCCCAGTCCCATCTCTTTACCACATTCTACCTAATAAACTCTTTCTGCACTTTCTTTTAGTCCTTTTTAATTTAATTGCATTTTTAAACTGTGTTTGGTCTAATATTGCTGCATACTCAAGTGTGCTAGCTTGCACTGCATGTGAATTTTTTTTTACTACTGTTTTTGCTACTTTTCTGTAAAAAAAAAAAAAAAAAAAAAAACTGTAAGCCTGTTTCCTACCTTTCCTGTAACTAGTGTTTCAGATACAGATTTGCTGTATCCAGGACTGTATGTAAGCTTCTGAGCCCACCAAGCCTTTCTGTGTTGGAGGGAAGCCTTCTGGCTTATCAGTGGGAGTGGTAAGCACCAGGTAACCTGTCTACCACATAAGGAGTGGTTCAGGCCCAGAAATTGTAGTTATTAGCCGTTTGGGCAATCTCTTCCATCTCTCTCAACTTTCTGATTTGAAAGCCTGCATTTGCACTTGTTTCTGTCCTGTAACTCATCTAGTGCAGATACAGATTCTTAGTTTTAGCACTTAAATTTGCTTATTCGTGCTCAGCACTTGTTCAGAACTTGTAAGCACTAAATAAGCTACTAATTACTATAGCACTCTATCTTCTTCATTACCTAGAGAAAAACAGTTTTTGTACTTACTTTTCTCACTTGCTTAGAGAAAAACAGCTCTTGTACTCACTTTCCTCACTTATCTAGAGGAAAATAGTTTTTTATTCAGGCATGTCCAAGGGTCAGCTCCCAGTGTTCTCTACTGTCTATCTGATGAATCTGGGCATCTTGAGGCAATGTAGAAATTGCCTCATGTACACTGACAAGCCTCTCCTCCTACCACCCAACACTACAACCTGTGAAAGATGCACTTATCTAGCCAAACTGGAGGTAAAGCTCTCTCTAACTAAGACTGAACTTGACAGTCATGAGGAGAAGGTAAACATTTGCACCACACCACACACATCACATAGTCTCACTAAATCTACAACACCAAAATCCACACACAGTAACACAAAAACATTCGCGGAGGCTCTCAATAATAATCTGCCTAAGCAACAGAGACCTCCAAAGCAGAAACGCAAGCAACCTCCATTCCCCAACACAACCCAAATGACACATAGCCCACAGACTCAGTGTTCCACTCAACCACAGCCAATAAGGCAAAACAATGTACCCAACACACTAGTCATAGGTGACTCTATAGTCAGGCACACTGATGTCCCACTCACCAGGCTAGACAAGGAGAAGGTTACTGTCAGCTGCCTGTCAGGTGCCAGGATCCGCCACATAACCTTTCTTAACTCCAACAGCCAGAATGACTATTGCCCACTCCCATCTAATTTCAACTCTTCTGTATGCTGCACCCATATACATTAATCTAAAAAAAAATAATCTTACCAAACTAGCCAACTCCTATAATAGTATTGCTAGATTTGCCACTGGAAACCCCCTATAGAACTCACCACTTTCTTAACCTTCACCAGCTAGAATGTCTCGAACTAAAAAACCTTCTGATACTTTCCCAACTTACCATTGTTCATAAGATTTTTTACCAACCCAACAACACACCAATACTCAACAACCTTATAGCACCCTATAGGAATCTTAATTCCTTATGGTCTTCCAATAAACTTCTAGCTAGTACCACCAAGTCTAACAACTTAGCTGGGGACTCACTAATCTCCAATACCGCTGGAAAACAATGGAACCTCTTGCCATCTGACCTAACCTCACTTCCATCCCTTCCTCTCTTTAAACAAAGTCTTAAGAAACACCTTAAAACTCACTGGCTATGCCCTTGCCGTTACCCAGACTGATCCACTGGATTTCTCTGCTGTTATCTCTTGACTTCCTACTTTCCTCCACTCTTTCCTGTCTACTCCTCTGAATTAGTAGCACCTATACGTTATCTCTACTACTTAGGTACCAATTTGCTATCTTTTCTACTTGGCTATGGATGTATCCTGAAGGTAGTATTCCTGCCATTTCTTTATACTTCCTCCTTTTTCTACTGTTACTGTTTAACCCTTTGGAAATATTAACTGTCTGGAGTAAACTAGAATAACCAAGGATTTAAATGTATTCTAATAATGTCTTGGGGTTGCCCTAGATATTCATACTGTAAAATGATCTGTAGGTGCATTATGTATTAATGTAGTGTGTCTCATAGTCTTCCCATAATTTAAACTGTAATACCTTTCTTGTTTATTATAAACATTTTTTGTGTGGTGGTGGTTTATATGTGGAGCTTTTCTCCTCAGGCCTCTACTGAAAATGAAAATATATCCAACTAGACCAGCCTGGTCAACAAATGTAAAATAAATAAATAAAATAAACTAAATAAATAAATAAATAAACAACCCACACACTCAGGTCACTATACACCAAGTACAAATATGACTCTGTCATTGTCCATGTTGGTGTGAATGACCTGAGACGTACCTCCCTGGACTACATGAAAAGAGACATGGAAGAGCTCTCCGATCTTGTAGCCCAGGCAGGTATGACCCTAGCCCTGAGTAGCATTCTGCCATCGCCCAGAATGATACCGCAGTAGAAGGACAAAATGATTGACTTCAACAATTGGTTAAGCTTCTGGTGTCATTATAAGGGGATCCAGTATCTGTTTGCTTGGGATGACATGGTCGACAGACCACGATGCTTTGCCACAGATGGCCTGCACCTGTCACCCCAGGGATTCCAAATTCTGGCTAAGGCTCTTGCTGCCCCTATAGTGCCTTTTTTAGGCAGGGTTCAAATAACAAACTCACCACCATAACAGGAACAGGCAAACAAAAGCTGAAGGTAATGCTACTCAATGCTAGAAGTCTAAATCTCAAAATGCACTCACTCAAGGCACTCCTTAAAATGGAGAACATCGATATCTGTGCAGTGACTGAGACCTGGTTCAAGGCTCCAGAGAGCACCCTTGCACTACCAGGCTATAACTCATACCACGCTTTTCGGCAATGTAACCTGGACCGAAACACCAAAGGTGGAGGTGTGTCCATATTCATTAAGGATATCCACACCTCCAGGCTAGTTGCTCAGCATAATGCATCCAAGGTTATACAAGTGCAACTAACTCTGAGCAAAACTGCAATCCAAATTGTAGCTTGCTACAGATCCCCCACCATGCCCCAGGATTCCCACTCCTCTTTTCTTGATGTACTGGAAAATATTAGGGTTCAACAAAACACCCTAATAATAGGCGACTTCAACTACCCCACCATTAACTGGGAAAACTACTCGTGTACCAACTCCTTAGCTCAACACTTTCTGGAATTCATAAACTCCAATGCCCTAGATCAACTTATCCACACCCCCACCAGGGGCAACAATATCCTAGACCTAGTCATTACCAGCATGAGTGACTGGTGTTCTACACCTGAAATTAACTCCTCGTTGGTCCGATCCGACCATAAGCTTATCGCCCTTGATATCCACATCCCGCTCCCACCCCCCATTAAAGAAACCACAGTAAAAAATTTCTCCAAAGTCAACTTCATGCTTCTTAAGACAGAAGTGGTGAACGTCATGACACCCATACAGATGGGCAATGCAGTTACTACTGCTGAATCCTACACAAATGCACTCTATAAGCACTTACACGAGTGCATGGACCATGCTATCCCAAACAGAACCAAGATGCTATCCTGCAAAAAAAGGAAGCCAATCTGGTGGTCGCCTGCCATAAACAAACTGTACAACAGAAGGAAGAAACTGTTGCAAAAGAGAGTAAAATCCCATGAGTGGAGGAGCTCCCTGGTCAGCCTCAGTAAGATCCTTTATAAGATCCTCCAAAGCTAGCTACAAAAACAAAATCACCACTAAACCCAAGGACAACCACAAAGCATTCTATAGCTATGTCAAGAATCTAGATGGCAACACCCAGATCTGCTCTGAGTTACAGCAAAAAGGCACAAAAATTACAGAATCAACTGATATTGCCAACATCCTGACAGACTGGTTCAGTGCTAACTTTACCCCCCTCTCACCCCCTAAAGGGCCCATATCTATACAGGAAGAATGCAGAGTCCCTGTAATCACAACTATGCAGGTAAAAGCTGCACTCTCTAAAGCCAAAAACAAAGCATCCATGGGGCCGGACAACATCCCAGGCTGCATTTTACATGAACTTCAGAATGAACTGGCTCCCCACTTAAGCACCATGTTCAATAATAGCCTTGCATCAGGCTTTCTGCCCACTGAATGGTGCACAGCAACAGTTATCCCACTCCACAAAGGGGGAGCCACCACTGATCCCGGGAACTATCGACCTATTAGCCTGATGAGCCTGGTCTGCAAGGCCATGGAATGTATCATCATGGTACTCATAAACAAAGACATTGGTAACCTCCAAACTCTGGATCCCACCCAGTTCGGGTTTGTGAAAGGCAGATCATGCCTCCTGAACCTGATCGACTTCTTTGAGACAGTCACCAAAGCTGTGGAAGAGGGTAAGGTGGTTCACACAGCCTATCTTGACCTCGCCAAGGCTTTCAACACCATTCCCCCATTCTGGAATTATAGCTAAACTCACTAAACTAGGTATAAATCCCTACGTCACAAGATGGGTTGCCAAGTGGCTCACTGACAGAACCCACACTGTAAAAGTTGCAGACTCCAAATCTGACCTCAAGGCAGTGACAAGTGGAGTGCCACAGGGTTCCATTCTGGGACCTCTCCTGTTTGGTATCTACTTCTCTGAAGTACAGGCTAACACAGAAGGCCTCTGGCTGATGAAGTTCACAGATGACTGCAAACTAGGAGCCACAGTCAAGTCCCCAAATGATGTGGATATCCTACAGAAGGGCCTCACTGAGACAGATGCCTGGTGTCAGAACCATGGCTTCAAGCTCAATGCCAAAAAGTGCAGTGTCATCCCCTTTGGTAAAAACTCTGTACCCATGAACTATCACATAGGTAGCAATCTACTTAACACTGAATGCGTGATAAGAGACCTTGGGACCCAGGTGGACAGTAGTCTCTCCTTTGATAGTCACATCGCCACAGTAGTCAGGAAGTCCTTCTATGTGGCACATTTCGTCATAAAAGGGTTCTCATCCAGGAAAAAAGAGGTCATTGTTCCCTTCTACTTGTCACTCATTAGACCCATTATAGAGTACAACACCCCTTTTGGAATGTACCTCACAAAACATCTGCAGCAGCTGGAAAGGCCACAGAAGTACCTCACAAAGAGGAATACTGGCCTCAAACAAATGCCCTACACTGACCACCTCAAAAAACTCCAGCTTTACTCTGTAGCATATCGCCTACTCCGAGGTGATCTCTGCCTAACATATAAAGCTATGTCAAACCCAGAGCTGTTGGACATGCTACACCTAAAGAAATCCCAATCCCTCCAAGCTACATGCTCTAGGGACCTAAACCTTGTCACCACAATAAACAGGACACGCTGGAGGGATAGATTCCTGTCCCAGAGACTTCCTAGACTCTGGAACAAGCTACCCATCTATGTCAAGCAAAGTTCTTCATTGGCACTCTTCAAGAAAAAATCTTGATGAGTGGATGGGAAATAGGAAATACACCCCAGGGATCACTTCTGTGTCTCTGCTGGACTGTGGCACAGGAAAATAACTTTCTTGGGTGGCGTAAGCTATGGTACCTTGCTGGCTAGGCTTACATAGGGCCTTGGGCCAATAGCCTAGTACCTACCTATGAACCTATGAACCTATGAACTGAAGTCAGGTGACAAAGAGTGATGTTACCCAAGCTAACCCAGCAGTAAAATGTGATATTAATTTAATAACTCTCTCAGAGAGAGAGACTGGGCATTTTGTATTTGACCTGTTAACATCCACTCATCATCCATCATTGCATCTGCACTTGCTTGTAAGATTCATGGCATAGTATCTCTTTTAGATATAGTTAATAATATAGTAAAGATTAGTTTAGATGTTTTCTGTATTTATTTGAGACTGTCCTGCAATGTTGTTTTAAAATATTTCCTGTGATTTTGAACTCTGAAGTAACTGTGTTTGTTATTGAGTATTGCTTTGTTCTTTTATTATTTATTATTAAATAAATTTAAAACGTTTAATTGTGGTTGGCTTATTTAGAGATATTTAAGCTCTTAGAGTACTTACATGTATTTGGTGACACTGTACAGGCCACTCCTAATAGCCTTAGTTGGTCAGACTACCATTTGGATTAATAGTAACATTACACAGTAGGACTAGACACCCTTTGTTAAGGTCCTTATAGCAGCTGATAAGGGTGTCTGGTGGCAGCAAGGACTACCTTATAGTCTGGGCAGAAAGGGGTATAGCTAGAAAACCTGTACCAGCCTTTCCGAGGTGTGTGTGTGTGTGTGTGTGTGTGTGTGTGTGTGTGTGTGTGTGTGTGTGTGTGTGTGTGTGTGTGTGTGTGTTTGTATATCAATCAAATCTCAAAGTGTGTGTCTGTGTATCAGCTACTTGGGCAGGAACATGAAGCACTTGTTGGAAAGAGAGGGTGCTGGAGGTCTTAGCTTGGCCACTCAGCTGAGATCTCAACCCAATAGCTGTGCCAGTGGGAAGTCTTACTGGGGATATGGAGAGAGAAGGGGAGAAACCAGCCCAAGACTGACTGTGATCTCTGTGTGCTCTTAAGGGAAATTGTACTTTACTATGTGTGTACTTGTCATCCTCCCATTGTGTACATCCCCTAGCTGTTGGCAGTGGTGAGGATTGAGGCTGCTTCATTACTGGGCCACTGCAGGGGTGTCACAGTATAATGATGTCCTGTCAGGCAGGGGTATCATTTTCCACTGCAGACTGTGCATGGTATAATGATGTCCTGCCAGACAGGGGTATAATTTTCCACTGCAGAATATCCGTGGTATAATTAGAGTTGCTGTAATGTAAGCCCTTTTCTGTGGCTCTTCCACCAAAAAACATTTCTCAAACGATGAGAACAGCCTCCATAACATATTAGGTTATTGGTATTGTTTTTTGTCATGGCAACCTAAAAAGAGAAGGATAACAGTCAATGACCATGTGTATTTTATTGCAAATAAACCTAAAAGAAGGATGTACTACGCTAAGTCTTGGGTATATCAAGTGATGATGTCTTTCTTTGGAGGGGGGGTAGTTTTTTCACTTTATAGCACAATGTACTTTTTTGATAAAGTTTGAGGGAAGCTAACTGAAGCCCAGCCAGAGTAATTATGAGTTTGCTCTATTACTCTCATCAATGGTACAGATTCAAAGGCTACAGAGGGGGCAAGGAGTTAAGACTACACACAAATTAGTCTTTTATAGCTGTTTGGATGATCTTCTAAGGTTGGCTATAGCTCTCAACTGTCCAGATTTTCACAGAATGTCCAGATTTTTGCCTCATATTTTAGGTCTGTTCCTCATCAAACTTGTGATTTTCTGGTAAATCAGTGAGGACCGAATTCACTAAATAATGACAACCATTTAAGTTTCAGTCTTCATATCTTTCAGAAAATGCATGATAACACAAAGCATTTTATTCTAGATACTTTCTAAGATTATACAAACAATATTTAAAAATGTGCCCGTAGTTTTGGGCCTTTGCCCCCCCCCCCCCATTAATGTGGCTTTGTCCAGATTTCTTGTGCTACAAGTTTGAGAGGTATGGCTGTAATGAAGATACCATTTTTAATGATCAGACATTTTTATTTTTGGATTTTCCAGGTTTAAGAAAAATGAGTAATTTTATCAATCCAAAGTGGTACAATGGCTATAGTACTGCTACACCTATACCAGTCATTTGGTCAGTTTCCTGAGTGACGCCCTTTCCCCTCACTCATGAGCAAGACTCCAAGGTACTTAAACTTCTCACCCTGAGGGAACTGTTGCCCCTCAGCGAGGCACTTTCTAAATCTTGGCTGCTCCTTGACATTCAATATGTGAAAACTGCAAACAGGAGAAGAGACAAGACACACCCTTAGCAGAATCTATCTTTATATACTATATATATATATATATATATATATATATATATATATATATATATATATATATATATATTTTAGCTTTGAACATATCTAACTTAACCCTGAAAATGCAGGCGCAACTCTCACTCCTGAAATGCAGGGACCAAATGGCATATTGCAGTAACTTCCCCCAAGACATTCTGGGGTACATAGTGATACAGGTTCTCCAGGTCAGAAAAGTATATGAAGACATTGTCGGCAAACTCTCTATGATGTCTCCAGTATTTAACAAGGTTATAAATGCCAGGGTGAAATGCGTATTGTCTCTACTGAATCAGAGGCTCAGCTGCTAGCTGCATTCTCCTTTCCAGCACCCTGGAATGGGCCTTGCTAGGAAGATGGAGGAGTGTGATGCCTCTATAACTGAAACATAACATTCCATCTTCTTTTTGCCAACGCAGAGGTTCTGTCCTAGCCATCCACGCAGCACTGAAAAGACACATTAACCCTGACATCTGACAATATTTAGGACCTTCAGTATGGATCCCATTCTCTCCTGTATTCTTAGCACAGCAGTACTGTTTACCTGCCACAGTGATCATATCTATGAAATCAATCCTCTGGCACTGCTTTCTCAAAACTGAGCATGCTCAGCAGATTCATGAATTTATCAAAATGTTCCATACCTCTCAACAATTTCCCCAGTTAGATTTTCCTTATACATAGAGCCACTGACAAAATAAACAAGGGACTCAGGCATTCAAGGGTGTAACTGGAATGGTAATCAAGAAATATTTGCCTTATTTGCAGATGATATTATTTTGCACTTAATAAATCCAGAAAAGGATATTAATTGATGTGGAACATTTTCAGACAGTTTCACATTGTTTTCTTGATATAAAAAATGAAGAGAAAACAAAGGCAATAGTGATAAACTATGTTCCCACACATTAATTGGTTCAGCAATACCAATATTTATGGTGACATGAGAAGATGAAGTTTTTAGGTGTTTGGATTAAAAATATTCTATTATGTAAACTATAGATGAATGGGAAGAAACTAAACAAGAGATAATACAAAAACTGGGAAGCTGGAAGCTTTTGACTATTGACGTGGATAGTGGCGTACAACCAGTGAAAGTGTACCTAGTATCTTTAGTACTATATATAAGTCAGGCATATTTTTATCATTCAAAGGAAAAGCTGTGCACCATAATTAATAAAGCATTGAAGGAATTTATTTTGGAGGGAAAGAGGGCAAAAATTTGTTGGGATAAGTTTTTTGTTTTGTCCAGGCAGAACATGGTGGTTTAGGATTATCAGATTTGAAGGGAAACTTCAGACCTGCACAGTTAAGGCTCTTATACATAAGCCAAGCAGAAGACTACAAATCAAAGTGGAAAGAAATGATGCTGAAATGACGTGGGGGTTCACAAAATAAGGGGATAGTAGGATTTTGCATGCCAGCCCTTAATGAGGAGAATTACTACCATATGGAATATTATATTTACAAAACAGCAGAAAGTATTTTGAGAACTAAGCTAACACAGGTAAGGAGAAAGATGTTTTACCAAAAGGGATGACTGCAACTTGGGGTTTAGAAAATAGGTGAGAGGGAGTTGGAATTTATTGAAGAAAATTAGCAAAGTAACTAAGGCACTGAGAAAATTAATTGAGGAGGGAAAAGTCATAAAGTGGGATGAGGAAAGCAGAAGTCTGGACTGCTGGTTGGAGACTGCCTTGTCTACCAAGGATTGATAACAGACAATAGACAAGGAGAAAAGGATTGGGGAGTTGACTTTATAGTTGAGCGTAGAACAGAAACTGCTACTATGAAGTTGGTAGGCCGTGTATAATAGTGCATGATAACTATAAGAATCAATCAGTATAGGTTAGAAAAGACTAGAAGAGGAGAATGGAAAGGCAATATGCAAGGGAACACTGGGAGGATATGTGTATGGCTCCCAAGTATGCAGCATTATCTAATAAGTTTAGGATTTTGAATGGAAGTGCTTGCATAGGTATCTTTATACACCAAGTAGACTTCAGAGATTTCTCTCACAGTGATACAGCAATTGCTTTAAGTATGATGGGAAAAAGAGGGGTATTTGGGAACATGTTTTTTGGGAATGGGATGAGTAGGCAGATTTAAAAAATTCCCAACAGGCAATTTGTCAGACTTGTTGGGGAAGAAATTATTGTAACTAAAGAAAGGATTATTTTGAGATGGGATACAAAAAAAAAAACTGAATTGTCTAGACATTGTAATGCCCTTCTAAGTTTAATGCTTTTGGCTTCCAAAAAAAAGCAATTACTAGAAAATGAAAATCTAAAGTTAAACCAACTTTAAAAGAATTTTTGAATGTTGCTAATGATATAAAAGAATTGGTAATATGATCTTTAGAAACGGGAAGGAGAAAATTGAATAGAAATAATTGGAATCTGTGGGAACAATACATGGAAAATAATATTCAGGAGAAGGAGTAAAATATAATGGAGATTAGGACTTTAACAATATAAATAATGTGAAATTGAATAATTGTTAAATATAAATCATCTATATAATGCATGAAAGGGAAAAATATATGTAATGATCTGTTTATTTTTTTGTAATTATATGTATACCCATGTCATTGATTTATATGTGAAGTTAATAATGATGTTTGCTAAAAAAACAATTTCCCCAGTTAAGGTCAGCATATCTCCCAACAAAATTGGCAATATCGCACCTCCCTTTCTTAACTGTCATACTTATACAAGACTTTACCACACTCTCCACATACCTGAGCCCTTATCTCAGCTGCTGACATCCTTAGCTTTGCATCACAGTCAGATTCAGGAACTCCCCCCAACACACAAACAGCTATTTCATGAAAGGCTTCTTTCTTTGACTTGACAGCTTCTTTCATTATTTGTGTCCACCAGTTGATCATAACGTACAAGCCATCTAGACACTGCTTTGACTATTTTGTTCTGTTATATAGTTCCATTCAAACTACACATCTTCAACCTCCCCTGGCATTATGAGTGAATATCTTCTGGAGGTGGGAGATTAACCCATCCCTTGCAGAAGACGACTAGAGAATTCAAGACCACACTAACTACATATGTGAGTTTTCTACATCTGACAAGCCACTGTCCCTGTCATCTGATCCAACTCACCTCAAAACAGTGATCAGCTGAGGGTTCCATACCTCTTTTGACCTGTGTACTCATAATATACCGCTCATATCTGATGGCATGACTGTAAAGTCAATCACCAAGCTTTGGCCCTTTAGTACCAGTTACATTTAAGAGCATCCTTGGGTTTGAACATGGTGCTTGTTTTGAACAATGCATGGGCACCAAATAAATCCAAAATAATTTACCACTCAGGGTGAAATCAAACAACCCACTTTTCCCAGTCATGTTGCTTTAATTACCTCTATCATTCCCTAAGAGCTGTGTCACAAGTAGTTTTCTATTTATCTGTCAGTTTATGTCCCCAGCCTCACCTCGTGTAATGTGCTTTGGGTAATGTCTGAAAGACTGAGATCATGGGTACAAGCAGCAGAACCGAAGTTCCTAAATTGGGTTGCTGGTTTAATTTTCCATGTGAGATGAAGGAGTTTAGCAATGTGGATGGAACTCATGGTGTACCTATAGCTGCTTCATCTTGAAAGACATTTGGGTACTTTAAGAGAATGCATCCTGGGTACCTCCTTTGGGAGGCAACACAAGTTGTAAGAGCAAATCATCAGTTTAACAATGAAATATGCATATTCTAAGGGTAAAAAAAAAATAGAACATTCAGAATCATAGCATGTTTAAATTTAGACAATGAGTTAGATCATTAGAATATGTATTCTGCTGTTACATCATTGCTTTGTATACCATTGTAATTGAATATATATTATATATTACCTGCAAAAAGGGAAGCAAACTCTTATTTTTATTTTATTTAACATTTGTTATCCAGGAAAGTCTGACTTGGAATGAAGCCAATTTTCAGTGGATGCCTGGGGAGAAATGCTCCAGATGCATGTCTTTGTAACATGGGAGGAAACCAGAGCACCAGGAGAAAATCCACATGAATGCAGGGAGGACATGCAGACTCCACACAGAAGGCACCCCAGCCGAGAATTGAACTGGAAAACCTCTTGCTGTGAGGTAACAATGCTACTGCTGCACAACTGCGCCATCCTCTTCATGAATCAATGGACAAGGTAAGGAATCGTATATCCTGTTGTAATATCTGGGTACTATGTTTGTAGTTTTTGGCCAATTACAATTAGGTTTAAGAGGAGGGGACGGATGAAGAGAGGGTAGCAGGAAGATGCTACTAAAATAGTGTTTTGTTTGGGGAAGAATGAGAGGAACATAGTTTAATATGTAGGAAGTGTGTCCTAAGCTTCATTTTTTAAATGTTTTGGGTTTTATTATTCGTCTTAGATCCTGTGGGAAAGTGTCCAAGTGTCTGGCAAAGTGTGAGGTGTACAATGTTTCACCATGCTTGTAGTTTGGTGTAAGAATTTCAGTAAGATACTTGTGTTGGGATATGAGTGATCGGGGGGGGGGTACCGTTTCATTACTGATTTTAGAGCTTCATACTTATTAGGATAATGCCATACGATACAGACTACTTTGAGTGTGCATTTCATTACTGATTTTAGAGCTTCATACTTATTAGGATAATGCCATATGATACAGACTACTTTGAGTGTACATTTCATTACTGATTTTAGAGCTTCATACTTATTAGGATAATGCCATACGATACAGACTACTTTGAGTGTGCGTTTCTTTACTGATTTTAGAGCTTCATACTTATTAGGATAATGCCATATGATACAGACTACTTTGAGTGTGCATTTCATTACTGATTTTAGAGCTTCATACTTATTAGGATAATGCCATACGATACAGACTACTTTGAGTGTGCATTTCATTACTGATTTTAGAGCTTCATACTTATTAGGATAATGCCATACGATACAGACTACTTTGAGTGTGCATTTCATTACTGATTTTAGAGCTTCATACTTATTAGGATAATGCCATACGATACAGACTACTTTGAGTGTGCATTTCATTACTGATTTTAGAGCTTCATACTTATTAGGATAATGCCATACGATACAGACTACTTTGAGTGTGCGTTTCATTACTGATTTTAGAGCTTCATACTTATTAGGATAATGCCATACGATACAGACTACTTTGAGTGTGCATTTCATTACTGATTTTAGAGCTTCATACTTATTAGGATAATGCCATATGATACAGACTACTTTGAGTGTGCATTTCATTACTGATTTTAGAGTTTCATACTTATTAGGATAATGCCATACGATACAGACTACTTTGAGTGTGCATTTCATTACTGATTTTAGAGCTTCATACTTATTAGGATAATGCCATACGATACAGACTACTTTGAGTGTGCATTTCATTACTGATTTTAGAGCTTCATACTTATTAGGATAATGCCATATGATACAGACTACTTTGAGTGTGTGTTTCATTACTGATTTTAGAGCTTCATACTTATTAAGATAATGCCATACAATACAGACTACTTTGAGTGTACATTTCATTACTGATTTTAGAGCTTCATACTTATTAGGATAATGCCATACAATACAGACTACTTTGTGCGTTTCATTACTGATTTTAGAGCTTCATACTTATTAGGATAATGCCATACGATACAGACTACTTTGAGTGTGCGTTTCATTACTGATTTTAGAGCTTCATACTTATTAGGATAATGCCATACGATACAGACTACTTTGAGTGTGTGTTTCATTACTGATTTTAGAGCTTCATACTTATTAAGATAATGCCATACAATACAGACTACTTTGAGTGTACATTTCATTACTGATTTTAGAGCTTCATACTTATTAGGATAATGCCATACAATACAGACTACTTTGTGCGTTTCATTACTGATTTTAGAGCTTCATACTTATTAGGATAATGCCATATGATACAGACTACTTTGAGTGTGCGTTTCATTACTGATTTTAGAGCTTCATACTTATTAAGATAATGCCATACGATACAGACTACTTTGAGTGTGCGTTTCATTACTGATTTTAGAGCTTCATACTTATTAGGATAATGCCATACGATACAGACTACTTTGAGTGTGCATTTCATTACTGATTTTAGAGCTTCATACTTATTAGGATAAAGCCATACGATACAGACTACTTTGAGTGTGCATTTCATTACTGATTTTAGAGCTTCATACTTATTAGGATAATGCCATACGATACAGACTACTTTGAGAGTGCTGTATTTCAGGTAGCTCTGGAATTCCATCCAGTTGAGTTGTTTAAGTGCTAAACGATGATGAGTTTTATTGAGTAGATTAGGTGCACATTTTGCAATTTCATTGTAGCTCTGCTCCATCTTAAGCTGAAGGGAAGCATTGATATTTGTGAGTAGAGATTAAGCATAGGATAGGAATGGCAGAAGGTATGCCAGAGCAGCTATCTCTATGGATTGTAAGGTAAGGTAAGGAGATGTTTTTTAGGGGAGACCTAGTTTTGTATATGCATAAAAGTAACTGAAAGCAGGCTGATTAGGTTGAAAGAATTTTTTTGCAAATCTCAGAAAGTAATCCTCTGCTTTATTGCACCGTTTCTAAAACTCAAAACCATTCTGTTTGTTTTACAGTAGTATTTTCTTTAAACATGCTTTGTTAACATTTGTACTTCTTTGCAATTGAGGTTTACTGACCTCATAAAGCTATCAACCTCTATATGCTAATTTTAAATACTTTAAAGTAATGACTTCAGAATCATTAGTACTAGAACGCTTGCCAGCATTAGCTTATATGGATGAGCATATAATTATCAGCAATAGCATATATGGAATAGTAGGTTTTCACTTATTCCTTGTGAGGAAACAGCTGGTAATGATATACTCTGGCATGCACGGTAATAATAATCCTTGAGCAACACTTCGAGTCTCTTGTAATCCAATACAGCTTTGGTAATAAACATTATTTTTTTTTGTTTGTTTTTTTTTAATCCCATATAGACACAGATTTGTTTAAGTTCAGTCCTAAACTGGAAAGTAAATTAAATAATTCAAAACTGGTTATCAATGCCAGCAACAATCTTCAATGAAATCTAAAATACAGCACTAAGTAATCATTTGCCAAACATTGTTTTACACTGTAAGAAGAGACTCAAAATGTGCTAAGTAAAATGAGGAAATGTGAGGAGATGCGGAAGCCTGAAAAACAACAGCTGCTCTCCATTGCATTCTGGCGATTAGATAGGTGAAGAGGAATGGTCACTTGTCATGCAAAAGAAGATGCTTGACAGCCAAGTAAGTGAAGTGTTGTGAAGGAAACTTTGATTGGAAGCATGCATTTTGACCTAGATGAACAGACCTAAAGAAATGACTATAGTAGAAGTCTCGGAAGAAAATACTGCAAAACCAAATGAAATAGTTTAAAATAATTTAAAATAAGTTTTTCTTCAAATGTTTACCAAATTAAGTGCACTATATACATTTTGTAACTACTGTTCTTCTTTTCAGAAGGTATCCACTTGTGTGTTCAAGACTATAACTGCAATCCTCAGAAATGTGAAAATTTAAGTGTGATTACAGAGAAACATGTACTAACTCTAAAATGTATTCCAGAGTTGTCTCTTCTCCCCAAGATACAGTGATCTCGGAGTTAGTATATATAAGTAGCGGGGTACAGGTTATGGGCCACCCACATCAGGGGATGCAGGGACTGCTTGCCCCCTGAAATAAATCCTTTAAAATATAACAATAAGCTTCAAATATTCCTCTTACTTATGTTAAATCACACTTAAATTTTTAAAGTTTTGCAGTCACAGACTTACAAAAAGTAGCCCCTTTTAGACATTTCACATAAATACATAATAAGAAAGGTAAAATGCGGCTTAAACAGAAAAATGGCATAATTTAAGAGGCAGCTTGTTTTCTGAAACATTTTCATTACCCATGTAAGCTGCTAAATCTGTGTGCATTGGTTTAAACTAAAAATGTAACCATAACCCTATAGATAATGGCATTAAATATCAGTAGCTACGATTTTGAAAACAACAGAAAACATATGCTATTAAATGTTAAAGGTTAGCAGCATTTTAGTGAAGTCTTTTTCCAATTACTTTTGCCAGGTAAACAGTCTAATATCTTGTGCTAAGAATAATGCCTGAACATGTGGAACCCCGAGGCAGGTGAATTTTTTCTACTCCACCTATATAAAAGAAATCATCTCAATCCTGCAAACTGCCATTCTGAAAGAAAACAAAATTGTGTCCTGTAGTCAGTAGTAATGTCTGGTCACATCAAACAAATACCTCAGACTAGTACTGACCTGTGTCATTCTGCTTACTTGTGGCTCACACTTCTGATGTACTTCTGTTTAAATGCCATACTGATTTGTACTTTTCTGATATGTTGGGAAATCATTTTGATGCTCTGTGTTATGTAATTTCATGCCTTAAATTAGAACATCTGCCTAATACCCATACCGGATCACCAGCAATAGCTGTGCTTCTAAACTAACTGCCTAGCCAAATATAATTCTGTCTAATACAAGTGAGCAGCTAAACAAAGTAAAGAAAATCTTTATCCCAAAACTCATAATGACCATTTCAAAAGATTCTTCTGTCTTTTGACTGTATACTTGCTGTCTGGATGTCTTATATTTTAGAATAATATGTTTTTAGTTTGTACTAACTCTTCTGTCATAAATTATTGTTCAAAATATTAACAAACCACTTTTGTAATGTGAGACAGCTTTCAAGGTGCTGAGTTCCCAATTACTACTGAATCATAACACATTTATGGTTAAATCGTCACACAGTATCTGCATCGCTCTGTCAGCCATGTGCTCTTATTGCTGTTTTACAGCTGATAAAGCTCTAACTTATGATTAGTACTGTCTGCCTGTAATGCACTGCTCATATTTCCAAAGTACTCTGCCTCTGTAAGTAGTCATCACAGAGCTGGCCGTGTCTCATTGTCTCACAATTGTTCTCATTCACTGCAGATTTATAGTTTCGGTGTAAACTGTAGTTTTTAATCTGAGCATTTATCAATGGTCTTCTCTGTGACAAAAATTCTCTGCAAGAGAAATCCAGCATCTAAAAATGTGTTTTTGATCCTCCAAAATTCAGAGATATAAACTTACCCGTTATACATGGTTACGGCAAAAGGTTGTGCTTCATAAAAACTGACCCCCAGCTTTCTATCTAAAAATGTGAGATCTTTTTACTCAAAGCACTTTCTTGACACTCACTGGCTCATTATAGTCATTTGCGGGTACTAGTTGACCTTATATATGGTCTTTTGTTCAGTTCACACCCTTATAAATTTTTGTCTTCCAGAATGTACATACCATGTGTCAAAGCTGCAGAAGAGACTGTATTAAATAAACCTATGAGATTTAAGGAGATAGAAAATGATTTCTGAGAAAAGGAGTATCAGATAAAGCAATGTTAAAGACTGTAAAGGCAGAATTAATTACTGCTGCAAAATAAGCCTATAGTCTCCAACAACAATAGCACAAAACTCAGCTGGACTAAAGAAACAGTGATGGTTAAGAAAGGCTTTGACCACAATGTGTTGTGTACTCACCATAGCTACTTATAAGATCTCAGCCTCCTGTAATATTGCTCTCTCTCTCTCTCTCTCTCTTTCTTTCTTCCTCTGTTTTGCTTACTCCCTCTGCATGTCCTACAGTGACAACCTGATCAGAAGGAAAACAATCTTTCATAGGGAAATAAGAGACCACCCCTTGGAATTTTTTGGTTACAGTTTGGGAGTGGCTGAAGCTTTATTACAGTAGCAGAATGCTATTAACTACAGACTGAATGCTGCTGTCATTCTGGGATAATATAAACCAGTGTACATAATTTCATATTGGCAGACTATCCATCCATAACACTTATTCCAATGGCATGAGATGCTTCCTGAATGTTGCGGGCTTTTTTATTTTGTTTTCACAAACTAATTATGGTTGTTTTGGTTATGTTATATCATCTTATTCCCTTTTCTTCTCCGCACAGATGTTTTGTTTTGCTTACTTGCATTCTACAGCAAGGCCATGGCTGAAAAGGGATGCTGTTTTCCAATCCCTTTACTTAGAATGAATGGATCAATAAATAAATAAAATCCATCATATGGATTTATATAGTTACTGTGTATGACACAGCACCAGTTGTATCTATAACTTTGTAAATAAATTATTTAATTAACTCTGGCTAGAATTGTATTTTTTTATTTGCAGAGGTAGTAGAATTAGTAAAAAAAAATATTAAAAAGCTGCATTGGTTATCCCCGTGATTACTGTCACATCACTGGGTATATACGTAAAACAAAATGACTTCTCCAGTAACAGATATGGCCAGGGATAACAGGACTGGAGGTAATGACTCTGAGGTAAGATGTTAGCCATTAAAACCAACTGTGACTCACTTGTGATTATAGCACCTTAGATTTTCAATGGTGCCATTACATTTTTGGGAGACTGGCTTCCTTATCAGAGTGACTTGCCAATTAATGATAGGCAACATGAAAGAGCAGGGTAAGAAAATGACACTAAAAGTTTTGCCTAAAATGCATTGCAGTGGAGATATTAGTTATTAATTGTCACTTATGCATATTGCATTGTTTCATTCATATTTTCATAAATTATGTTATATACTGAGGGGCACACATGAAATGTTATGGTAGGAGATGGAAAATGCAATGTTACTGTCATGTAGAATGCACTACACTAGATATGTAGTTTGTTGTCTTTTAGTCACTATGATGAGATCCAATATTCCTGTAATCATATTACTCATTTCAAACTCAAATGACTAGAAAACATTGCAAGGACTCAGCTGCAACCTAAGATGGTGCTGGAGAAAATTGCAACTACTACTTGGACTGTAAGCTTTACACTTTAAAATATGAGTGCTGATTAATTATTAATTATGCAGACAAATGTGATTTTCATTTTTTGGGGAAGTGTCTCAAAAACAAGTATCCAGAAAGAAATTGCTTGTAATTATAAGAAAACTCAAGTCTGGCTGAACAAAAAATAGTGCTTCTAACACTACCTGTATAGCTTTTACTGCTTCCAAGACGCAGACAGTTGTAAAAAGAATTAGCTTTATGGTATAGACGTTTCAGCGTTAATCATGATCAGAATGACCCAGATTTGTCAAGCAGCCAAAGCATTGGGAAGCTAGCTGAGGATGAAAGGAAGTAACCAGATAATGCCAGTGTCCAAGCAAAGGTAAGGGTATTGACAGAGTCCTGTCATAATACTTCTTTCCACCTGACGGAAGGTCTGGTTCTACAGCATTTCTAGTTATGCACTCCAGGAAATATGATCCTACCTAAGAGTGTGCATACAAACTAGATAAAACTGAAGATGTTCAAAAAATGCTTCCATGTAAGGCCCAACAAAACAGACTACCTAAGAGTGTATGAAAAGTACAGTTGTGTACACTTACCATAAATGTAGATGTGCAAGTGTTTTCACTGTTGCAGTCACTGCATTTGGGGTATCCCTGCCAGGGTAGCCCTCAGTTGGCCCAAATACCAGAGGCTTAGTATTTCTGCATCAGTTGCCGTCGCTCCAGGACAGACGTCAGGTCATCAGTGTTATAAATTAAGGCAGCCGACACCATTACATCAGTTTTTCTTGCCCTGTCAGGAGCCCCAAGATGGAGCTAAGTTATGGTGGAAGAACACCACCAGTAGAAAGTAAATACCAAAACATCCTCGAACATCTACATTTATGGTAAGTGTACACAACTGTACTATGTTCTTCATGTTTCACTGTTGCAATCATCACATTTGGGTTGATTCCAAAAGCTGAAGAAAAGGGTGGAGGCAGACAAGAAGACTGGGGGCTGGCTAGGATGCCCTGTAAGACTGCTGTGGCAAAGCCTGCCCTGGATTTGGAAAAGATAGGCAGGTGGTAATGCTTGGTGAAGGTGTGAACAGATATCCATGTTGCAGCCTCCAGGATGTCCCTGGTGGGTTCCCCTCTGAGGAAAGCTGCAGAGGTGGAGTTTGCTCTGGTGGAATGTGTCCTGACCCCCTTGGGGGAGGTTTCCCATGCTGCCTGTAGCAGAAATGAATGCAGTGTGCTATCCATTTGGAAATGGTTTGTTTGGATATGGCCTTGCCCTCTGCTCCTGTAGCAAAGCTGACTAACAATTGATCATTCTTCCTAAATGATTTAGTCCTGTCTAGGTAGACTCTGAGCTGTCTGTGCACATCTAGAGAAAGCAGAATCCTTTTCTCTTTGTTTTGTGAGTTAGGGAAAAAGGTGGGCAAATGAATGGATTGGCTGAGAGCCACAATGGACACCACTTTTGGCATGAAGGATGGGTTAGTCCTGAGGGAGACCCTGTCAGCATGGAAAATAATGAAGGGCTCCACAGCCATTAGTACTTGTAGCTCGGATACTCTTCTAGCTGAAGTGATGGCCAGAAGCAAAGCTGTCTTCCAAGAGAGGAACTTCAACTCTGCTGACACTGCTGGTTCAAAGGGGGGCAGGGTAACTTTTTCCAAAGCAAAGTTAAGGTCCCAAGCTGGGGTAGGTGCTCTTCTGGGTGGCCTCAAGTTGTTAGCCCCTCTTAGGAACTGTTTGACGAGAGGGTGGGAGAAAAGAGGTGGCTCTGTGCTGAAATGAGCAGAGATGGCAGAGGTGTGAATTTTAATGGAAGAGAAGGATTGACCCCTGTGTAGTAGGTCAGCCAAGTAATCCAAGATGAGAGGTAGGGAGGGCTATGCAGTTCCAGCTCCCTTAGCCTGGAGCCAGGTGCAAAACCTTTTCCACTTGTCAGCACATGACTTTCTAGTGCTAGGTCTACTGGCCTCACGTATAACATCTAGAACTTGTTTGCTTAGATTGGCAGCTTGTGTAGTGGTCAGGGAATAAGCTAGACTGCCAGACTGAGGGTCTGCAATTGGGGAAGCATGAATTCTCCCTTCCTCTGGGTTAGGAGTGTTAGGATCTGAGGGAGATGCCATGGTGGAAGTGGTGACAGGCTTCGCAGCAGAGAGTACCAATGCTGGCATGGCTAGTCTAGGGCAATCAGGATTGTCCTCAGTTTTTCCCCCCTTATTTTGAGCAGTACCCTTGTAATGAGCAGTAGAGGGGGAATGCATAGACTGAGAGGTTGACCCACTGGAAGGATAGAGCATCCACTTTCCAGGCCTTGCTGTGAGGTTCGCTGCTGCAGAATTTGCTGAGCTGATGGTTGGAGTGGGAAGCAAAGAGGTCGACCTTTGGTGTACCCCATGTCTGGGTTACAAGGGTGAAAGTTCTTTGGACTAGCTGCTACTTATGTGGGTCCAGAAGATTTCTGCTTAAGTTGTCTGCCAGAGAGTTTAGAGAGTCTGGCAGGAATTGTGCTAGCAGGTGTAGTTGCGTGGCTGAGGCTGTGTACCAAAGGGTCATGGCGAGCCTGCACAGAAGGTATGAGTGAGTCCCTCCCTGCTTGTTGATATACCACATCACAGTGGTGTTGTCTGTTTTGATCAGTAGAGGCCCCGGGGAGAGTAGGGGGCTGAAGGCTGTCAGATCTTGCTGAACAGTTAACATGTCTTTTTAGTTGATGTGCAGATGTATTTGGTTTGGGATCCATTGGCCCTGAATGCACCTGACATCCAGGTGTGCACCCCAGGCATAGTCTGATGCATCTGTGGTGAGGGTCTGGATGGTGTGGGGTTGTGAGAAGGGTAGTCCCTTGTTGTGGTTGCATGCTGCTGCCCACCAAAGGAAATCTTTCCTTAAGCAAGGTATCATTGGTATAAGAGTTTCCAGGTCTTGGGAATGTTGACACCAAAGGCTTTTTAGGTACCATTGTAGTTTCCTCATATGCAGTCTGGCATATGGAATGAGTAGAATGCAAGAAGCCATGAACCCCAGAGCTTGCAGGATTTTCCTTGTGGATAACTGGGGTCTGGTTGCTAGTTGAGAAAAGTAGGTTGTCAGGTAGGTTTGTTTTTCTGGTGTAAGGAATGCCATCTGGGATGCCATGTCCAGGCTTGCTCCCAGGAATACATTTTTTGTGTGGGTACTAGTTTGGATTTTTTTCCATTGATAGTATACCCCAGGGAGGTCAGTAGGTCCTTCACAAAGGTCAGGTGCTTTAGCAGCTTTTCCTGACTGTCTGCCTGTATCAGGCAGTCATCTAAGTATGGGTAAATTTGAATATTTCTTTGTCTGCAAAAAGGAATGGCGGGAGCCAGACATTTTGTGAAAACTCTGGCAGCAGTGGATAAGCCAAAGGGAAGCACAGAGAACTGAAAGTGCAGTGATACCATCTTGAAACAGTGATATTTCCTGCAAGATTCCCTGACTGGGATGTGTAGGTAGGCCTCTTTAGGTCTAGGGTGGCTAAACAAGCATCCTTGGAGAGCAAAGGTAAAAGTTGCTGGAGGGTGAGCATTTTGAATTTTGTTATCACCAGGAAAGTGTTTAGGATGGATAGATCAAGGATGGGGCACCAGGTGCCCTCTTTTCTGGGTACCAGGAAGAGTCTGGAGTAGAAACCTTGGACTACCTGTTTTGCAGGAACATGCTCTATTGCCCTCATTGAGAGCAGGGAAAGGACTTGCTTATTTGGCCTCTGCCCACTGGTTTGGGGAAGATCTGGGAATGCTTTTGGGGTTGGTAGAGTGTAGAAGTAAAGTTTGTATCCCTGGGACACTAAGTTGAGGACCCAGTGGTTATTGGTAATGGTGGTCCAGGTACTAGCATGGAAGGAGAGTTTTCCTCCTGGGGCAAGAGCAGGTGAGCAGAGGGAGGGGGTGGAGGCATGAAGTCATTGTGAGTTCTTACCATGAGGAGGTTGCTTAGCACTCCCTGGTTTTGAAGAGGAGGAACTCCATTGCTTAGATCGCTGCATTCCCTGGGGATGCTGTCTGGGGGGGGGGGGCTGCTTCCCCAGAGTCTGGGCTGAGCTGACCTGGTGGGGACAGGAAAGGACCAGTGCTTAGAGGGGAAATGCCTACTGAACCTCAGTGGCTGGACATGCAAGAAGTCTTTACCTGTCTGCATAGATTTAACTTTTTATTTAATCTTTTTTAAGACCTCCTCTGCCTTGGTGCCAAATAAGTTGTCTTTGTGCAGTGGTGCATCCAATAATTTGGATTTGACATGGTCTGGCAAGGACTGTTTCTTTAGCCAAGCATGCCTTCTAAGGACAGAACCAGTGACTGCTGCCCTGCAAGATGCTTCTAAGACATCAAAACCACATTGTAAGGTGTGCTTAGCTACTTGACTTGCAGAATGCATTAACTCTTGTAACTCTTTATTTTCTGCACGAGCAGGAAAGGAAGATATTTTTTGTTTGAGGTGTTCCATGGTATGTTGCTGCTATTTCAGCATATGGAACTGACAATTTAGTGCTCTAATAGCAAGAGTAGCAGAGGTGTATACTTTTTTACCCCATCTGTCTAATGCTCGGGAATCCCTATCTGAGGGGGTGGGATTCTTAGCAGAAGTTGTTTTAATTCCTTTAGGTCCCTGAGAGATAACCTCGGGGTCAGCAGTAGGATTTTTGAAAAGAAATTTGTGAGAGTCAGGGACTCTATAGTACCTGTCTGGTTTCCTGGGAGCAGGAGGGAGGGTGTCAGGAGTAAAACTGGATTCCATAAAAACATCATCCACAACATCCAGAACAGGAGGAATGGCCAGAGGTCTGTGCTGTGGAAGATCTAGGAATTCCCTGAGTCTCTTTTTTGACTGAGGGTAGTCCTGACATTCACATTGGAAATGTTCCCTTAAGGTATGTAGGGTTTCCCCAAAGGAAAAGTCATCTGGTGGAGAGGCTGAAGGGATGGATTCCTCTGCATCGGAATCCTCATAAGCTGAGAGGGGTTGCATATCTTCATAATCAGATGCATCAGAGTCATCGGACTCCTGTTCAGATAAAACTACTGGGGACAAAGCTCTTTTTTCTTTTGGAAGGGATAGCCTGGCTTCCCCTGATAAGCATTATAAGGTCTTCCGCCATTTTAAGCATCTGAAACTGAGGCAAGGAAGCAGGTGCCTGAGATTGGGTCATCAGTTTCTTGGATGTGGTTCGTACCCTGAGCCTTAGAAACACAGTAGTTTTCGAAAGAATGGTAGATGCGAAAGACGTCTTCAGTCTGTGTCGAGAATCGGTAGTGCAAAGTCCTTCCTCAGAAGCCGGTGCCTGCTCAGAGACTCCGGACCCATGCAAGGTAGAGACATCTGCAGTACCCTTAGTCAAGGAAGAGTCTTGCAGCATACCAGACTCCAAAAGGGTCTCGGTAGAGTCCTACAAATCCACAGAAGTGGGCATCAGGGGCTGGGAAAGCACCTCACTGAGGACCGGAGAACTGATGACTAGTTTAATGGAAGCGTCCTCGGCAGTTTTGGACCTGTGCGGTCTGTCTCTGTCTTTATCTTTACGTTTTTACGGAAGATCTGCTGTTGGATGGCTTACCAAAGCCATATCAGAATTTGAAGACTGAGAGCGAAAATATCTATCTACAATAAGGGCCTGATGACGTATAGTTCTGGCATTGAACAAAGCATAAAAATGACAGTGGGGAATGTCGTGATCTGGGCCTAAGCAAGTGACAAAGTAGGAATGAAAATCTCGATATGCTATTTGCTTTTCACACGCAAGACAATTGTTAACTTTTTCTGACATCGGTTACAGCAAGAAAAAAGGATCCCCAATGGAGTACTTAGCTTTAAAAGACTTCAACTTCAATTTCGGAAATGAAAAACTCAGGTAGCGGCTGACCGGCACTCGTGCGAACTGCTTCAACTTCGGGCTCCTCAGCAAGAAATACTGATGTAATGGCGTTGGCTGCCTTAATTTATAACATTGATGACCTGACATCAGTCCTGGAGCAATGGCAACTGACGCAGAAATACTAAGCCTCTGGTATTCAGGCAGACTGAGGGCTACCCTGCCAGGCTTAACCCAAATGTGATGACTGCAACAGTGAAACACAAAGAACATCTGAAGATGTTCTGAAAATGCACTTACACAGGGTCCAGTATAACAGACTAAAAGTGTGCATAAACACGAGATGAAACTGAAGATGTTCAAAAAATGCATTCACATAAGGTCCAGCATGAGAGACTTTGATTTCCAACTGAGGAAGATACAAGGAGCACACACACACACACACACACACACACACACACACACACACACACACACACACACACACACACACACACACACACATACACATATAAAACATCCCCTAACCCTTTCTTTGGACCATTAAATTAAAATGTTCTATCTCCTGTTAGATGACTGCAGTGATTTCCTGTATCATAAGTTGCCAGGCATCAAGAGAGCCTTCAAAATTGGGGGTAAAAATGATAATATATTACACATGCACTGCCCCATTCTCTCTAGCATAGCTGGCACTACATCACATTGTCACATCTCTACCCCCGTTGAAGACTCAAGCTAGTTTCTCAAGTGACTCTGGAGAAATGTTCCTTAAGAGGGATGAGCCTGTCTGGGAACATATTAACCCATACCCTGTCTTGAGAAACCATCTGCAATGGCATTGCTGTCCCCACTATGGTGCTGTTATTTCATGTCATATGTCTGCAACCCTAGGCTCCACCTTAGTAACTTAGCATTTTGCTTGCTAGCAAAATGTAGCTATAGATCCCCCTCAGACTTCGGCCACCCACTGCAAATACTCAGCACAAGGACCTCCTTATCATGGTAAGGCTTCATCATGTTAACATGGTACAGTTTGTGCTCCTGCTTAGCAGGTTTACCATGTCATTAAAATCAATGACCTTCCTTACCACTTGGAAGGGTCCCTCCCAAGCTGCCAGCAGTTAATTGTGTCTGACAGGAATGAGCACCATAACTTGCTGTCCCTCAGCATACTCTTGGGTTTGAGCATTCCTGGCATACCAGACATTTTTCTGCTGTTCGGCATCCCAAGCCTTGTCCTAAGATTTAAGAATTATGCCACAACAAACTCCTTCTGGAATTCACACTCATCCTCTCACTCATCACAAATCAAATCTAAAGGCTCCCTCATGCAATGCTCATACAGTAACTAAAAGTGTGAAAAACCTGTGGATTCCTGTGGTACCTCTCTGTATGCAAACAGCAGATGGGGCAAATATTTGACCCACTCTTTCTCAAGCTGGTCTGCAAATGCCTGTAGCATGGTCCTTAGGGTAGAGATTAACCTCTCTACAAGACCCTTAGTCTGGGGATGGTAGGGAGTGGTCTTTAGGTGCTTCATCCCACAGCACTTCCACAGACAAGCATTGTCATTTCTCTCAGGAAACCTACCCTGCTGAAAATATCTAATAAAACATTTGCCACCTTCTCTGCCTCGATGGAAGACAGAGCCACCAGCTCAGGCTCTCTAGTAGCATAATCTACTACCATCAGGATATACAGCTTCCCTGTGGAACTTGGAGTAATCGGAGGCCCTACAGTATCCATAGCTATCCTCTGAAATGACTTCTCAATCACAAGCAAAGGCATCAAAGGAGCTTTGACCTTGTCTGCTGCCTTCCCAACTTTTTGGCACTGTTCACAGGTCCTGCAGTACCCTGTTACATCCCTTGCAACCCCAGGCTAATAAATGTTCTGCATAATACAGCTCTTGGTATGGTTTATGCCCATATGACCTGCAAAAGGAATTTCATGAGCTAAGGCTAGAATTGCCAGATGGTAAGCTCCAAGCAATGGCAATTGCTGTACTAACTCACCTTTTATCCCTCCCTTGGAGGTCCACTCTCTGTGCAGTAACTCTTTGTTCCAGTATACAGACTCTCATTTTCCTTGAGAATCAGATACCTCCCTAGCTACCTCCCCCAACCCTCATAATGCAGGGTCCGAGAGCTGAGTCTGTCTCAATTCTATCTTTGTGTCCCTTCCCAGCTCCCTTTCCACAGGATGTCTGGTATCTTCTGACAGTGGTGCCTCACTGTCAGCCTGGGCACTACCACTCACCTCTGCCCTTGCAGTCACTCTGTCCAAGGGAACATCAGTACCTACCAGCAAGTGTATCGCACCTTCAAGCTCACTGCTACAGGATAACTCCCTCCCTGAAATAGATACATCACCAGTACCGGCTTCTGGTGTGGGGTCTGTCTGGGTTGCCCCCAGGCTACCAGACCCACATGCCTATCTCCAAACCTGACTGCATGCAACTGCATGCATACAAGGTACTGCATTAGCAAAATCATTCCCTATCAAGACATCTTCAGGGACATCCTCAAACACACCTATTTGCCTGCTTCCTTTTACACCCTCCCAGTCAAGGTGAACCCTGGACAAAGGTATTTAGAATAGGGTCCTAAAGCTCTGACTAGAGTGGACTGCCCAGGCAAGTACTGCTCCTCTTTAACCACTGCAGGCTTCACAATGATTATGTCAGAGGCTGTGTTTCTCTTAGCAATGGGCTGTCTTCCATCCACTAAGATAAGATACAAACTCCAGTGATAGTTTGGTACTCCTGTTGTCTCCAGACAACTTACCATTGGCATTCTATTATTCCCACTTGCTGTCTCCCCCACCTTTTGTTCCTCACCTTGCTTCAGTGGACATTTGTATACTACATGGCCCCACTGGTTGCATTTAAAACATCTAAACCTTGATCCTGGCCATGCACCTGAACCAATAGCTTTCACTGTTACCGGTGGACTCTTGGGGTGGTTTAGGCTGCCTACCATGGGCTCCCTCATAGCCATGTGCAGCACTGGGTATTCCCTTCTTGTGCAGTGATGCCCTGCTTGCTAAGTAGAGATCCCATTTTCTCCCCAGCTCATCTGCAGAGTCACACTCCCTGTCTACCAACCAGATTCTCATGTTCTCAGGCAAAGTGCTAAGGGTTTGTTCCCTCACAAAAAGGTCTGCCAGCCTTTCAGAAGGGGTGACCTGACACCCACTCACCCATTTATAAAAATAAGTGCTTCGCTCAGCAATATAATCATGTACACTTTCATCTGCCTTGTGTCTATGCATACACAATTTTTTTTGTGTAAGCTTCAGGTGTTAAAACATTCCAATAAATATTGTTTATCTTTATTATAGTTTAAACAATCAGTATTAGACAGTTTATAAACAGTAGTTACAGCTTTACCATGGAGTAAGGGGGTTAGGAACCGTACCCAGTTCCCTTGGTCAACATTATACTGTTTGCATGCTCTTTCAAATATATGGATAAAAATACCAAAATTATCACCCTCTTTATTGCTTCTGGCATTTGGTTATTCCCTTCCCCATTACCTCCATGACCCTGATGAAGAGTCAGCATCTCCCTTTCATGTTGGTGCTGTTTTTCCTTTTCTTTGACCTTTAACCACTGCAGTCTCTCTGCTGATACTAATTCCATATGTTTTGCATGTCACAGTCTCTCTCCTGATTCTAATTCCAAACATTTAGCCTCTGGTTCAAGTTTCTAACTACAGATGGGTTTTTAAGTCCTCTGAGGAAAAGGTGAACTGTCCTATTTCTGAGGGCTGCACATCTCCATCACCAGACTGGTTGGCTTCCTGGTTGCTGGTCTGTGCTGCAGCTATGATTAAAACTGAAATAATTTCCTCTTTAGTCATGTTGGCATACACCAATCCTTTGACTTTGCACACCTAGGCCATCTGGTTGTTTGTCAGCTTGCCACAATCCTCTGCTGACATCTTTGCCTGCTTTCCCTGACTAAACTAAACTAAGAAAAATAAATAAAACTGTTGTGAAAATTAAACTCTGTATGTTTACCCGGTGGATGCTGATAGTACACACACCTGGGAACAGGGACACAAAGCAGTGATTTCACAGAGAGAGTGATGGAGGACTTGGCTTGGACACTGGGCTGATGACTGAACTGCACAGCTGTGCCAGAGGGGATTCTTACTGGGGATCTGAAGAGAGACAGAGTGAAACCAGCCCATGGACTGAGTGTGTTCCCTGTGTGCTAAGGGAAATTGTGCTTGATGATGCAAAGAGCTGCATCTGGACATACTGGGTGTATTAATTTTTGTTTCAAGTGAATGTCCCTCTCCAGTGACAGTGATGAGGTCTCAGGCTCCTTGATTACTAGCCCAGATAGGGGACATCACATATTGGAGGCAATGGTGGGATATTAATTGAAGTTCTGTAGCCTGTATACAGTTGTCACTGAAGGTATGTATACTCTCAAGCAGCCACAAGGTAAACTTACAGAGTTTCATTTTCACAACAGTTTTTATTTATTTTTTGTTAGTTTAGTTTTGTCAGGGAAAGCATGCAAAGATGTCAGCAGAGGATTATGGCAAGCTGACGAAGAACCAGTTGACCAAGGTGTGTGAAGCCAAAGAAGTGGTGCATGCCAATCTGACTACAGAGGAAATTATTTCAACCTTATTTGCAGCTCAAACCAGCAACCAGGAGGATAACCAGTCAGGTAATGGGGATCTGCAGCCTTAAAAAAATAGGACAGTTCATCTTTCCCTCAGAGAACTTAAAAACCTCTCTGAAGTTAAAGAGACATGAACTGGAGGTCAAATTTTTGGAATTAGAATCAGCAGAGAGACTGCAGCATGTGAAACAAATGGAATTAGAATCAGCAGAGAGACTGCGGCATTTGGAGGCTGAAGAAAATGAGAGGCTGCAAGGTTTGGAGGCCAAAGAAAACAAGAAGCAGTTTCAACATGAGAGGGAGATGCTGACTCTTCGCCCGGGTCATGGAAGTAATGCGGAAGGGAATAACTGAAACTCAGAAGCAATAAACGTCAGCAAATCTCTTCCACAATTTACACAGGGTGATAATTTTGATAGTTTTATTCATATATTCAAAAGAGTATGTAAACAGTATAATGCTAACCAAGGGCTTTGGGTACAGTTCCTGACCACCTTACTCCATGCTAAAGTTGTAACTGCTGTTTCTAAATTGTCTGATATTGTTTAAATTATGATAAAGTCAAATGTTGTTTACTAGAATGTTTTAAGTTAACACCTTAAGCTTACAAAAAAGTTTCATGAACATAGATGCAAGGCAAATGAAATTTTGTGTGATTATGTTGCTGAGTTAAGCACTTATTTTCATAGGTGGCTGAGTGGGTATCAGGTCACTACTTTTGAAAGGCTTGCAGACCTTTTGGTGTGGGAAGAAGACCGTAGCACTTTGCTTGAGGAAGTGAGAATCTGGTTGGCAGAGTGCAACTCTGCAGATGAGCTGGGCTAAAAGGGGATCTCTACTTAGCAAGCAGGGCATCACTGCACAAGAAAGGGGTAAGCAGTGCTGCACATGGATATAAGGGAACCAATGGTGGGCAGCCAAAACCACCCCAGCAGAGTCTACCAGTAACAGGGAAAGCCACTAGTTCAGGTACACAGCCAGGATCAAGGGTTAAATATTTTAAATGTAACCAGTGGGGCCATGTATCTTATAGATGTCCATGGAGGCAAGGAGGGGAACAAAAGATGAAGGAGCCAGCAAGTGGAAATAACAGAATGCCAGTGGTAAGTTGTCTGGAGACAACAGAGGTACCAAACTATCACAAGAGGTTATATCCTATATTAGTGGATGGAAAAAAGGCCACTGCTAAAAGAGACACACCCTCTGACATAACCATTGTGAAACCTGCAGTGGTTAAAGATCAGCAGTACTTGCTTGGGCAGTCCACTCCAGCCAGAGCTTTAGGAGTGACCCCATTCCAAATGCCTTTGGCCAGGGCTCACTTTGACTGGGAGGGTGGAATAGGAAGCAAACAAGTAAATGTATTTGAGGATATCCTTACAGATGTCTTGATATGGAATTATTTTGATAATGCAGTACCTTGTGTGCACACAGTTACATGTTGTCAGGTTTGGAGACAGGCATGTGGGGCTGGTAGCCTGCAGGAGACCCAGACAGAGCCTACACCTGAAGTCAATGCTGAAGAGGTAGCTATTTCAGGGAGGGAGCTACCCTGTAGCAGTGAGCCTGAAGGTGAGACACAGCTGCTGTTAGTTACTGATGTTCCCTTGGACAGAGTAACTACAAGGGCAGAGGTCAGTGGTAATACCCAAGCTGACAGTGAGGCACCATTGTAGAGGATACCAGACTTCCTGTGGAAAGGGAACTAGGACGGGTTACAAAGATAGAGCTGAGACAGGCTCAGCTCTCAGACACTACATTAAGAAGCCTGAGGGAGGTAGCTAGGGAGGCACCTGATTCACAAGGAAAAAGGGAGTTTGTATACTGGAACAAAGGGATACTGTATAGAGAGTGGACTCCTGAGGGAGAGCTAGATGGTGAGGTAACACAAGAGCTGGAAGTACCTACAGCCTACCATTTGGCATTTCTAGCAATAGCCATAGTCCATGACATTATTTTGCAGGTCATATGGGTATAAAGCATAACAAGAAACATATTATGCAGAACTTTTATTGGCCTGGGATTGCAAGGGATGTAAAAGGGTCATGCAGGACCTGTGAACAGTACCAAAAAGTAGGCAAGTCAGGAGATAAGGTCAAAGCTCCTTTGATGTATTTGCCTATGATTGAGGAGCCATTTCAGAGGGTAGCTATGGATATTGTGGGGCTTCTGAGTACCTCAAGTTCCACAGGGAAGAAGTATATCCTGATGGTAGTAGAGTATGCTACTAGATATCCTGAGGCAGTGGCTGTGTCCTCCATCAAGGCAGAGAAAGTAGCAAATGCTTTATTAGAGATTTTCAGCAGGGTAAGTTTCCTGAGAGAAATACTGACTGACAGAGGTGCCAATTTCATGTCACACCTGCTGACTTGTCTGTGGAAGCACTGTGGGGTGAAGTGCCTAAAGACCAACCCCTATCATCCCCAGACTAATAGTCTTGTGGAGAGATTAAACTCTACACTAAAGATAATGCTAGAGGCATTTGCAGACCAGTTTAAGAAAGAGTTGGAAAAACATTTGCCCCATATGTTGTCTGCATACAGACAGGTATCGCAGGAATCCACAAGGTTTCCACCCTTTGTGCTGATGTATGGCATACCTCTCAACCTCTTAGAGCAAGAAATCTGGAAAAAGCCATAAATAAAAGTGGGACAAAGGCTCAAAAATGAGGATAATTTTTAAATATTGCTCTTACAAACTTAGAAAGTTGATAGAATAACAGGTTTTTTATTAGCATGAATTTTCTGAAGGGTATGAAGTCTGAAACTCAAATGTCTGTCATTATTTTATAACTTCAGTCTTTAATGATTTGCCACTAATTTTCCAGAAAACCACAATTTTATGAAAAATGGACCAAAATATGAGGCTAAAGTCTGGGCATTCTGGGAAAATCTATATGGTTGAGAGGTATGCTGCATTGGTATAGGGTGAGGGGTCCTTTAGATTTGATTTGTGATAAGTGGGAGGGTGAGTGTGAATCCCACAAGGAGTCGGTTGTGGCATATGTCCTAAGCCTCAGAACAAGGTTTATGGAGCTCATGGGCATGGCCCAAGAGAACCTGGTAGGAGTCCAACAGCAGAAAAATGTCTGGTATGACATAAATGCTCAAGCCCGAGAGTATACTCTGGGACAGCAGGTTAAGGTTCTCATTCCTGTCAGACACAGTAAGCTGCAGACAGCTTGGGAGGGACCCTTCAAAGTGGTAAGGAAGACCACTGATGTTAACTACATGGTAGAACTGCTAGGCAGTAGGCAGGGACACAAATTGTACCATGTTAACATGATGAAGCCTTACCATGATAGGGACGCCTTAGTGCTGGGTATTTGCAGTGGATAGCAGGAAGAGTCTAATGGAGATCTGGTGACTGATCTCCTCTGTGAAGCTCAGACTGACACCACAGTGGAAGGGGTAGCAATGTCCCAGTAGCTATCCCCCACCCAAGTTCAAGAAATTTGAGCAGTGTTGCAAGATTTTGGGGACATGTTCACTGGGAAACCAGGGTGCACCCACCTGGTGCAGCACCATGTGGATATAGGACCCCAAAGGCCTATCAAGCAGGCCCATTACAGGATGCCTGAGCAAGCCAGACAGACTCTGAGGGAAAATATACAGGAAATGTTGGAACTGAGGGTAATCCAGGAATCCAGCAGTCTCTGGGTCTCCCCAGTGGTGCTGGTACCAGAGAAAGATGGCAGCACCAGGTTCTATGTGGACTACAGAAAACTAAATAGTCACACAGTCATATGTTTACTCCATGCCTAAGACAGATGAAGCCTTGCTGGGTGGTGCTAAGTATCTGACCACTACTGATCTTACCAAAGACTACTGGCAGGTGCCCTGACTCCCACCACTAGAGGTCAGCCTTTGTGACTCCTTTTTGATTATACAAGTTCACAAAGATGCCCTTTGGGATGAAAAATGCCCCAGCAACCTTTCAGAGGCTGGTAGATCACAGCCTAGCAGGAGCAGGAGATTATCCCTTGCTTACCTGGATGATATCCATATACAGCCATTCTGGCATGAGCAGTTTCAGCATATCAGGGAGGTCCTGGGCAGTCTGCAAAGGGCAGGGTTGACCATTAAGCCCAGTTAGTGTCAGGTGGGTCTGGAAGAGGTCTCGTACCTGGGACATAGAGTATGGAGTGGTAAGATCAGGCCAGAACCTGCTAAAGTGGAAGCTATTCAGTTGTGACCTGCCCCTGTTACCAAAAAGCAGGTGAGGGCATTCTTGGGACAGCAGGGTACTTGGCTGCTCCCCTCACAGACCTGATGAGGAAAAACAGGCCAGGCAAGGTAGTGTGGACCCATACCTCTCAACTGTACATATTTTTGCAGAATGTCCAGATTTTGCCTCATATTTTTGGACCATGTTTCATAAAGTTGTCGTTTTCTAGCAAGTTAGTGGCAAATCATTGAATACTAAATTTAGAAAATAATGGCAGGCATTTGAGTTTCAGACTTCATACCCTTCAGAAAAAATCATGCTAATACAACACCTGTTATTCTATCACCTTTCTAACTTTGTAAGAGCAATATTTAGAAAGTGTCCCTATTTTTGGGCCTTTGTCCCACTTTTATTTAAGAATTTGCCCAGATTTCTTTCTCTAAGAAGTTGAGAGGTATGTAGTGGACCACAGCCTGTGAGCAGTCATTCCAAAAGCTTAAAGCGGCTTTGGGAGGACACCATGCATTAGCCAGTCCAGATTACAACAAAGGATTTTTATGCAGGTGGATGCTTCAAACCGTGGGGTGGAGGCTATACTCAACTACAATTCCTCGGAAGGAGAAGAGCATCCAGTGGTATATCTCAGCCATAGACTCTAACCTAGGGAGGAATGCCATGCAGCTGTAGAAAAAGAATGTTTAGCCATAGTGTGGGCACTGCAGAAACTTCAACCCTATCTGCACCCAGATAGGCTCATTCCTCTCAAGCAAATTTTCTCCAAGGTCAGTTGAGACACTAGCTTAAGTCTTCAAAGGGGGGAGAGATGTGATGATGTGAATATTGCCAGCTATGACAGGAGAAGTAAGGCAATGGGTGTGTAACATATGCCAGCACAGCTAGCTAGAATTTTGTAAAGAATTATATGTCATTTGTATATCAAAGTGATTTGGGCAGTTCAGTGTTGCAGCAGTTAACACTGTCACCTCACAGCAAGGGGTTCTCCAGTTCAATTCTCAACTAGAGTACCTTCTGTGTGGAGTCTGCATGTCCTCCTTGCATTCACATGGGTTTCTTCAGGGTACTCTGGTTTCCTCCCACATTCCAAAGAAATGCATCTGGAGCAATTCTCACTGTGTCTACACTGGAAATAGGCTCTGTGTTATTCAGACTTTCTTGGTCAACAAATCTTATATAAAACATAAATAAATAAATAAATAAATAAAAAATTATAAAAAAAAATTGTACAGATGCTTATGTTCAAAAATGTATTTGTAAAGCTGTGTGTGTTTAAAATGTACCAACAGTGTGTCCTGCTGGACAGGAAAAGAAATGTATGTATATTATTGCAACTGTATATATTGTAATAAAGGATACTGGAAAATCAGGTGTTAAGCTCAGCTCGACCTAACTTTGAAAAATAGTAAGAAATTAAATTACTTAATTTAGGCTATAAAGATTTATCTTGCCATTCGTAATGCATCCAGAGACAAAAGATCTGTACTAGGAAGATTTCTGTATTGTCTTTGTGATGAACTAATTGCTACTATGGAAGGGTGGAGGTTTGAAGTTGTTTTATGTCTTCCAGAAGCTGCAACAGATCTTAGTAAGCTCTATGTGTGTGTGTGTATTACTAACACATATGTGCTAAATCCTGACAGCTTCTAGCCAAGGGGGTAGCAAGGGAACCAGATTTATGTATTTATTTATTTATTTATTTATTTATTTATTTATTTATTTGACTTTTGTTAACTGGATTGGTCCAGCTAAGCTAAGGCCCATTTTCAGTGAAGACCTGAGGAGAAAAGCTCCAGATACTTATGCAATTTTATGAAAATAAGTAAAGTCAAAAATATACAAAGATACAAAAATCAGACAATGGCAATATATAACAGCTTACAAATTTGAGAAATCCAAAACAAATTATAGTCATAACTATGATAGATACAAAAGACCACACATAGGAAATCACATTATACATGTTCTTATTATTCTCTTTAACCCCTAAGGAATAGGTGTCAAAGGTGTTTAACCCTTAACCTCCTAAAAGTGTTAGCAGGTATAAGTAGAAGAGGAGGAAAATAAGTAGTAGATTGAAGAGGTAAGGGTTTACGTGGGGTCATGACAAGAGCATATCCACAATTTACCTAGACATTTTTTTAGTTCTGTTTTGAAATTATTGCAGTGAGTAATGCTTGTTATGTTGAGTGGGAGTTTGTTCCAATTATGAGATATTGAATATTTATATGATACTTTCCCAATAGTTTTATTGGGTTTGTATATTTGAGGAAGAAATTGGTCTGTTCTACTGAGTGGACATGTAAGGGTATAGTAAGATACAAAATTGACTAGGGAGGGTCAGGCTTAGAAGTGAGTTATGTGGAGTTGTAAAAGTTGACGTTGATAGGGGAATTCGAGCCACTGTAGGTTCTTTAGTGCCATGCAGTGGTGAGAGGTATGTGGTAGGTTTGTAGCAAATTTTGGATTTTATTGTATGCCTGTTCCAGCTTAGTAATTAAGGAAGATTGAAGATTTGGAAGGATTGGGATAGCATAGAAAAGTCTTGGAGGTAAGTAAGCTTGAGCCAAGGAGAGTCTAGAGTCTAAAGTTAGGATATTTTTGTTCCTATAGAGGAGACCCACTTTTTGGTTTGCTTTTAATGGATTGTTGGACATGGAGATAAAATTATAATTGATCAACTATTATCATTCCACGTAGCTTTGTGTGGGATTCAACAGAAAATATGGTTTTATTTAAGGAAGAGTTGGAAAAGGTGGGTTTGAGATGTGAAAGTAATTATGGGAGAAAGACTAAAAGTTTAGTTTTGTTAGGATTTAAAATAAGCTGAATTTCAGTGAGCCATCTTTCAACAGAAAGAAAATAGTTTTGGGTAAGAGTGTGAAGTTCAGAGATACTATCAGAAGAGGAGATTTGTGTAGAATTAACAGCATACTGAATGAGAGAGGAGTAATAGCAAAAGGTATAGAAGTCGTTACCAAAAATGTTGAATAGAAGGGGTCCATGGGTAGGAAGCAGGAGAATACCATCTGACAGACTGCAGTCTGTTTGAGAGATGTGTGTAATGTCATTCTGTATCACTAAAACAATATATTAATACTAGATGAGACTGAAGTCTCAAAGCAGTCTGTTTTTGTAACCTGACAAGGAAGGACCCCTCACCTACTTCATCTTCCCTTGCTCTAATAAGTGAACCAGGGAGATTAGTTAAGTACTATTTTTCTGTATCTTTGTGAATCTATTCATCTGTGTTATTTTAATATTTCCTGTTACTGAAACTCTGGTGTTTATTGTAAATAGATGTTCCATATTTTCATGTTCTTTTATTATTTATTATTAAATATATTTAAACATTTCATTGTGCCTGGTCTTTTAGACAATATTTTAACATTTGAGAGTACTCACATCTATTTGATGAGTCTGTGGCCACTCCTGAAAGCCTTACTGCATTGGCCAAACACTATAATTTGTATTAATATTAATTTCACTCAGTATAATTGGATACCCTTGTAAGAGCCTTAGAGTAGCTGGCTTTGGAGTGTCTGGTGGCAGTAACTACCTTATAGTCTGGGCACAAGGAGGCATAGCTAGTAAATCTGTGGCAGCCTTTCCCAGGTGTGTGTGCAAATCAAATCTCAAAGAGTATGTGTGTCAGTTGCTGGTATCAGGGACATAAAGCACTAGTTTCACAGAGAAAGTGGTGAAAGACTTGGCATGGATACTTGCCTGAGGACTTCACTCTACAGGTGTGTCAGTGGGGAGTCCTATTTGGGATCTGGAGACAGAGAGAGAGAAACCAGTCCCCAAATTTAATGTGTTCCCTGTGTGCTGTTAAGGGAAATTGTACTTGATACAGACAGCTGAATCTGGAAATACTGGGTGTATCCATTTTTATTCCAGGTGAACATCCCTCTTCAGTGTTAGTGGTGAGGATTCAGGCTCCTTGACCACTGTCCCAGAGAGGGGATGTCACACTGACATATAAATTCATTCATTTAATCATTCATACATTCGTTCATTTGTTCGCAGATACCAGCTTTATCCTATTATGTGTCCCAGGTTTACCATGGTATTTCCCTGTACTCAGTGAGTAAAAAGCAGAGAAATAACCCTTCATAAAATATCAGTGCATTACAGGATGCACAGATGCATGCAGACACACACACACACACACACGTCTGTGGACAGTTTTGAGGCTTGCCAATTCATTTGTGGCATGTTTTTAGGATGTGGGAGGATATCTGAGTACCTAGTGAAAACCCACATGGACACAGTAAGGACATGCAGACTCCACACAGAAAGCACCCCATCCAGGAAATGAACCAGCAATCCATGATCTGAGAGACAACAATGCTAACCTCTTCTATACAGTTCTGATACAGGTATACAGAAAAATTATGGTAAATTATTCATTCATGCAAAGTATTTATGTAGAAATAATACAGAGTGATTTTTTTCTTAACAAGAGGCTATTTACTGATTATTTCTTCTACCTTCTTAACTTCTTTAGACAAACACCCAGAATGGACAGATAGTACTTACACAGACTCATCTGCTTCAGAAAAAAAATGTGG
>NC_056732.1:846680957-846696882 GCF_019279795.1 Protopterus annectens
TTTGATGGGGATGAGGAGCCAAACCATTACTTTTGACTCCTCAATGCCCCACCGTTCCCTAAAATGAGAGCCCTCCCAACACCGCCATACTGTCTGCAGAGGGGGTTTCAACCAGTTAGGGCAATTATTCCCACCTAGGGGTTTAAAATGCCTCTTTTCCCCACACTTATTTGTGATTGGCCTTTTAAAAAATCTCAGCTAAAAGCAAACCTGCTTAGCAATGGGTAAACTTCCATTGATATATATAGTGTGTTAATGCATCCTTTTTAAAAGCTGTCATGGCTTAGTGGTTTAGCACTGTGATTGGGGCCCCTACCCCGGGGTTCGAGCCTCCCATTGTTTTTTATTTTACTACTGGCCAGACCGGCTAAGAGGTGTGGCTGGGTTTAGCTGACTTTGCTCAACTTTGCCCAAGGTTGCTCGACATTGCTCTACATTGGTCTATGCTGCCCCGTTGCCCAAATTTGGGCTTTTGCCCGGCCCTAACATGTTTGTTTGCTAGTTGATGCGATGAAAGCTCACAAAGCTATTGTTAAGCTATGAGCAATTGTACTTAACTGTGCTTAATACTAGTAAACTTTGTTAGCAGTGCTTCACATTGCTTAAGATCTTACTTATGCATTTATCAGTATGCATGACCATTCCCCCTTCTTATATATATATATATATATATATATATATATATATATATATTATATATATTTTTTTTTCACTACCACATAGGCCATTTCAATGCATTTTAGTAAATTTAAAAGGTAAATGCCAGGAATTCTTTTATGCACTCATTTCCAAGAAAATGGGAAGGGGTGGGGACTCAAACCAGGAATGCCTCCTCTTTAAGCCTCCACCTATTGCTTTTTTTAATTGCATATAAATAGTTTATTATCCTCTTGATTTCTACACTGCTACCTGTAGCTAAGCAATGGGCAAACCCCATGTGCAAATAGGGCAGCTTTTGGGAATAATAAAAAAAAAAAAAGGAAACCTTTACATTTTAAATTTGTACAGGGATTTAGAATGTGGGGGGTGTAGTGCTCGGTATGTACATTTGAGCGGACTCGCCATTTCAGTTGACATTTGCAGTTTAGGCACTTGCAGGGCATGGATATTTGGACTGCTTGGCAGTCTGACACGCCTGCACTCGTCCCCCCGTGTAAGCCTTATGTTGAGCAGCCCCTCATGAATATGCATGATCCCTGACATCATACTCTTAGACTGCAGTTTCCTGTAAGACTTAGGGCAGGTTAAAACCTCCATGTAAGAGTTACAAGGCTTAAAGGGGGCTGCAGTTAAAAGGGGGTGATGTCAGCATGTCATGTATATGCATGAGGGCATGCTGAATCACAAACTTACACGGTCCGTAAGACAGTAGGGGCATGTCCATAGGCCCAGCCCTGCAAAAAGAAGAGTAAAAGTCCAAAATAAACCCCCATGACAGAGTCCATGGAAATGGGAAAAAACACACACAACACATGCCCCACAGACTATGAACATAAAATATATAAATGAACATGTTATATATTTTTAAATTGTAAAGATGTTTGCCCGTGAGTGCCCCTTTTGGGTGTGCCCGTAGCTCCCCGTTAGCAGTCAGTGGAAAAGCATATAAGAACTAAATATGCAAAGTAAGCCAAAAGCAATAGCGTAGGTAGAGATGTTGGCTGAAGACCAGTCATGGTTTGAGCCCCCCAACATCAATTTTATTTTAGTGAAATAAGCGAAACAAGTCCCTGACATATATGTACACATATAAAATTATATTTTATGTAAAATGTAATGAAATGGGCCATTTATTTTGAAGAAATGTGAGATAACAAAATAATAAAATGCCAGATGTGCCTATAGCTGAGCTACAGTTTAACAAGTTGAGTGCATCTGCCCGTAGGTGAGCAGTGGTTTAACAGGTGTAAAAGGGCCCAGGTGACCAGTGGTTTAACAGGTGTAAAATGGGGGTGAGCAGTGGTTTAACAGGTGTAAAATGAAGGTGAGCAGGGGTTTAACGGGTTTGATCCGGGGGCAGTGGTTTGCTGAAACTGTGCCGAGCTGAGCTGAGTATATGCTGCTGACAGCCAAATGACATAAACCAGTGTCCGTTTTGAGCTGCACGCCAACGGGGGGGCGTTGAGCAAGCTGTAACAAAACTGCCTTTACACAGACACACCTCCTAGCTTGTGTAGACAGTCATAAAATATAAAAAGCAGTGGCCAGGTTCGAACCCAGGATACCTGGCACGATAGTCAAGTCACTGAACAACTAAGCCAACAGCTGTACTTAAAAATGCAGTAATAGCAAATATATAGGAATGAATAGAAAGAGGAGCATGACAAAGCAGGTTTTGTGAAGCTGATACAATTCCAAAATGGCCAATCACAGATAAGTGGGGGAAAAACGGCATATATAAGCCCCATAGGCGGGAATACACAGCATAACCAATTGTAGAACCAACTTGCAGCCAGGATGTCAGGTGTAGGTGAGGGTAGTTGCTTTTGAGCACAGAGGTGGGGCATTGAGGAGTCCAAATATATGGTTTGGCTCCTTGTCCACAATCATGAGGCCCAACTCATGCAGGGCCAGGTCCTGTGGGGAGCATATAGGGCTGAGGCATGGGACCGGTTGGCTCATGATCTTACCAGTGCCACAGGGATACCAAGGACTGGTGAGCAGGTCCGTCACCACCATGCGGACCTGAAGAGATGGAAGCAGGACCAACTGAACCGTTGGATCCAGGAGGCCCGGCAAATGCCCAACGCCCCACTACTGAGTAAGTTACATGTAATTATTTATGTAAGAAATTAACCTAGCTGATATTATGGAGATGTGTATTCCAATATTACTTTATTTATATTACAGCTGCAGGTGTCCGTTCTGTGAACCATAGAGCCTATGGCGATAGGCTGGTACGGTTGCGCCACCAGGCAGGTCAGTAATCCTCTCCCTGTAAATGTAAATAAATATAAAAGTATGACAGTTAGCAAAAGAGTGCAGTGTAGTCACGAAGTAATAAAATGTGCAAGTAACAGTGTAAGAGAGTTTGCAAGTATTGCTTGATTACAAAAGTGTGTTGCAGTCTGTAATCCAAACAGAAAAATGAAAAAGTCTGAAATAAAGTCTGAAATAAAGATGTCCCACCTTTAATATAATAGTACACAACCTGCAGCAGGCTGAAAAGTACAACTGCAGAAGCTGAGTAAAACACATGTGTGAAATATATCCCTGTTGAAATACAGAAACATGACAGAAGTGAGACTGTTGGAAAGGATTGTAATAACTACAGGTAAAACATGTCAATAAAGCCTAGAAGTAAGTACCATCCTGAATTGTAAAAATAAAACAAGTGAGAGAGTGTGAGAAAGAGTTATGAATCCACCAATAAAGTAGTAATAACTCCTGAATAAAGTATACTGCAGTCAGTACAGAATGAAATGAATGTGACAAGCAGAACCAAACTGCAAAATGTGTTAAAAATGTTCCTGCAGCTGGAATGTGTATCCCAAAATCTGGATATGTTGCTCTCAGTCTGCAATATGCAGATAGTATGGTTGTCTGAAATACCAAACATCCACAGTTGTCTATAGCTATATAAAGCAAATGTAGCAGGATGATGTAGCTGAACAGAGCCAGATATGAACGTGTATGAATAAAAATGAAAATGTATATTGATGTAGCAGTAACATTCCTATCACCAACTTGAAGTAGTTATCACAAAGGAAACTGTAGGTAGAACTGTAGTGTGTATATATCTGCAGCTATTAGAAATGTACAGCATATGTATTGGTATTTGAAGGTGTTAATTAAATTTTCTTCACCCTACCCTATAACCACATATAATCCATTCCACATGAAATTGGTATGTGCAATCACAATTAACACCCCTGGACATTTGTCCTGTTGGGTCATACATATTTGTTGATGCATCTGCCCTGTTCATACATCCAAACCTGATGGCCTGTTGCCATCAATCAACCCTGCATGTTGTTGGACTGTGTATTGCTGTTCAAATTATGCATGTGTTATGCTTGCTGTTCAATGGTTTGAATATCTGGGTGTTTGGTTAATGGGAATACTAATGCATGCTGTTTTACAACTAATTGTGAATGGTATTGTACGTTACTAACTCAAACTGTCATGACATAATGCAAAACATAGGATGACAGGGAAGGCGGGTTCCGGGGACCCACCTCTCCCACCTCAGCTGGCGAGTGCACCTGGCAGTAGTGCCCAGTCGGACCCTCCTCCGGTGGCCCTGTGCCACCTGCGGTGGAAGTGCTGCAGGGGATGGGGCCCCCCCCTCTGCAAGTGTGGCCAGAGGAGAAAACCACTCACCCCCCCGTGGCGTCCGGACTGTGGTGGGGGAGATCCAGGAAGCTGTTTTTGGGGCCCCTGCCAGCTTGAGGCACAGGTGGCACAACTAATGGGCATGCCTGCTGCCCCGGCCTACACAGCCCCAGCACAGCCCCATCCTGGGCAGTGAAGGCACAGTGGCAACTGCCCATGGGTGGGGATATCAGTTCCACTGTTGCCATCTGTGGGCTCATGGGCTCTAGATATCCAAACATCCGTCCCGTCAATTGTGTAACCCCCACATGTGTCATACACACGCCCCTGTATGCGTCTTGTTTGTCTTGTCTGTTGACCTACCCAACCTACCTCCCCAGCTATCCCCGACTTCCTTTACCTGACATACCACTCTCACCTAAAAAAAAAAGGGCACTCTGTACCCACAAAAAATTCCCCCATACATAGCTGCCCATTTACACATGTCTGCTGGACATGGAAACTGTCAATTACAATTGGCTGTACAACAAGTATTATTGTTGTCCTTACACCTCTCTCGGGGGTGGAAGGTTTCAAATGTCACACCAAATTACAAACATATGCACAGCTGTTGCTGATGAAGAAATGGGCAGCTATGGGCCTTACCTACATCCCTCCTGCAAAACCCAAGCTTGTTTCCCTACTTTTTACCCTCTTTGTGCCCCTTTTTTCACCACTTTCCTGTCTCCCCATTTTCATTTCTTTCAAAAAAATAGCGGGTGTGCAAAAGAGTAAGCACTTTTAAGCGGTTGAAAGGGGGTGTCAGAGCTGAATGCCAGCCCGGGGGGAGCTCAGCAAACCACCCTAACCCAACAACTGCTTAAAAGTGCCTTAGTCACTCTGAATGACAGGTCCTGTAGTCTGTTCAAAAGCAAAATAAAATCCCACTGTCAGTCCCGAACCCAGGAAAACAGTAGTCTGCATGACTTACCACTAAGCCATGACTGTTAAAAGAACATTGTGCTACAATAAATATATCATGTAATAGTAGGAATGAATGTAAAGGTAATATAGGATGTGTAGTACACAAAGCATGTCATGTATATTTACTGTCAGATCTAGTGGATTTCTATAATAGTAATGTATGAACAGAAACAGCCATCCTAGTTGGTAGCTAGTAGGTAATAATGTCACTGTAGCACCTTGCAACCCACACACATACTCACAGCAGGATAATCACTGCCCATACCCCACAACGTCTTACAGGAACACATGCGGACCAAGTAATAAAATATGTGGAGAAAAGGGGCCCAAAAAATAGGGACACATTCCAAATAATGTTACAACAAACTTAGACAGTTCAGAGAGTAACAGGTTCTGCATTTTGTTGGATGTTTGGAAGGGTATGAAGTCTGAAACTTAAATGTTTGTCACTATAGTCTGACTTGAGCCCAGAGTGATTTGCCAGAAAGAGCTGTTCATGAGATATTGACCAAAATATGAGGCAGAAATGTGGACAACCTGCAAATATCTGTACACTTGAGAGGTCTGACACTGCCATATTTGAATAGTTAAGAGCCTAGACATAGCAACAGTGACTGAGTTACAGGGATGCCCCACAGACTCCATGTGAAATGTACAAACAGTAGGCAGAAAGGTGTTACAACACACGCAATGGAACTATGAAGTCCTGAAAGTATGCACCATTTTCCCGGCAGAAATAGTGTAGTAATACATATGCTCATGCTATCCCACAGTCACAACTGCAGAATACCAGACAATTTAATGGGTGTACCCCACTGATATGTACCATTCCATGAGGCAGAAAAAAGATGCACCTGAGAGTCTCTGGGGCCTGCTCAGCAGCATACTCAAATACCCTAATAGATGTCAAGGCCCACACCATGGCCAGACCACACTGCATGCAGTAACACCCTAGCAGATATAGCAAGCATTCCAAGGTGTGAATGTACATGGAAAATAGGAAAGCCACAGCAACACACTACAGTCAAGACACCTAGCAGGCATACAAGTAGTGAATGTAAAGGGCAAATATTGAAGCCATAGCAACAAAGTGCAAGAGCCACTGCTATACACCAGTTACACCACATGTCCCACAGGAAAGCACACACACCCACATTAACAGTAGTAGTAGTCTTAGGTGTCTGTGTACATACACACTTAGTACAGGAAACTGGAGAAATGAATGGAGAAATGTTAATCTAAGACACAGCTAGAAATATTAGAGAGATACTAACCTTTACACTCACAGAACAGTGTCCACAGCATACCAGCATGGTCCCTGCCCTTAAACTCTGAAAGGGTTTCCTATCTCACATACCTTTTTTTGCACTGTCCTGAAATCACAGTGAGAACTGCAATCAGTACACAACTGGCTGCATGCAATTAGCAAATGCTGGCTAACAATTGGTGCAGAGGCCATCACATGGACATATGCAGATACCTACAAAAGCATGCTGTACTCCCAGTCCACACATGCAATACTTTCATTGCACCCTGTGGAGGTAGGGAGAGACAGAGAGAGAGAGAGAGAGAGAGAGAGAAAGAGAAAAAAAAAGTTAAACATACACAAACAAAAACCAGGCAGCAACAACCACTTGAAAGCTGACAACTGGCAAGTGGAGCAGCAGGACACAAAACCAGACAGACACAAGCAGCTGTGACAAACACAGGTAATGTAAAGTAATACTATAAAAGTCTACATACTGTGAACCCTCCATATGTGTCATTGGTCTGTATCCATATGTATATGAAGATGTGCAAAGGGCAGGGGACATACAGCAACTATCAGTGAAGGCTGTACATACATATGTATGTGAGAGCATCTATGTGCACATATCAATGTAGGTTGAATGTAGGTTGTAGTGCAATGTACAAAGTAGGTTTCACAGTTATGTATGTTTAGCAGTATGTTAGTGTGTGTATACAGTTTTGTAAACAAACATGTTGATATACCTATCTATCATATGGATATGTATGTATGTCAATATATGTATGTTTTTATATATATATATATATATATATATATATATATATATATATATATATATATATATATATATATATAAATATATATATATATATATATATATATATATATATATATATATAATATGCATATATGTATACATACATAGAGAGATGTAGGAATACATAGACAGATGTAGATAGATATAATATGTACAAACATATATGTAATACATACATACAGATATAGATATATGTAGATACATATACATAGACAGACAGATCTGACTATCTACAGGTATGACTGTATATGACAATCTCACACTCCCCCTGTCCCACCCCCTCTGTCACTCACCCCTCTCTGTCCCCCCCCTCTCCATATCTATAGCAATATATGTACAGCAATGTATATATGTGTATATGTTTTTATATATATATATATATAAAATGTATATATATATTCTGAGTGAGGTACATGTGTACAGATGTATTGCAACAGGTGCCTGGTGACAAAGGCATGGAGTGAACACCAGTGTCAAAACTGGAGTACCATACCCCATTTCAAATCACCTACACCAGTAACCACCAGATATGTGATTGGCTGCCCACCACTGCATGTGTCAGGGGTGAACAGGGTCATAAATGTGTACAATAGTCCCGGCAATGATATTCACAGTGGCACACTATTCCTGGAATACCTGCACATGGTATGTGTCAGCAGACATGGTGTGTCAGCTATGGACATGTAGGTCAGTCCACACCACATAATGGCTGCCACGATATGTACCTCACATGACAGCTACAGATATGGAGAAGGACACAGTGACATGTACAACACTGTGACAATGCACTCAAACACATTACCAATGCACAGTGACTGACAACACCACAGAGTACACACATACTACCCACATAGAGGTTACCACTCCTGGATTTACATACTTAAGTCACACCCATGACAGATGTCCAACAACCATAGTAACACCTCACACCATCCACAACCTAAATGACTGCTTTTTCCGTGACACTGCAATAGGGAGCACATGGCGGAGGTACAGGTTCCTACCCACAGATAAGACATACCCTGCAATAAACCACACAGCGTTAAGAAGCAAGACTCCCCATGAGTACATGTCACACATACCCCTTCTGAATGTTAGTCAGATAGGTAATATGTCATATGAGTCACCCTGTGTAACTGTTTGACAGGATCAGGTATCATCACATCACATGTGTCACAATGGTCAGGGTAACAGAACAGAATGCTGCTGTAGTCCCAGGGGCAATAGCATATTGTATTGTATTGTATTGTAATGTATTGTATTGTGTTGTATTGTACTGGTATGTAGAGTGCCTCCTTGTGTAGTGGAACCACTGCTGCTGTGCGCCAGTGTACAGGTACATATCCTGTAGTCAGGCTAGTGTTACATACCACTTCTATATGTGTGTTTAGCTCCTCTTGGAGTTCATGTAGCATGCAACCAGGGATACCATCAGGTCCCATTCATGTTGTGTATCCTGCTTTCCTGAGGGGCTCTCACCTGGACATCTCTGATGACAGGGAGGTTACAGTCAGCTAGGATAAGTATGTCTTATTTTTGGGGAGAGGGAGGGGGGAAACCTGCACTGAACCTGTCTGCCACAATGTTGCCAATATCTGTGGGCTCAGGGAATTATTTGTTGTTGTGTACTAACTATGAGCATAGTGGAGGGTTTCTGACCAGGTTGCTAACATAACTGAAGAAGGCCTTGTGGTTATCTGTAGTGTCCCTGTTGATTTCCCTCTCAAAGTTGCCCATGGATGTTTGTATGTGAGAAAATAGCTCCTTACTAGTGGTGATCAGACATGCCTTCCCTTTATGGAATTATGCTCTGTCTTGCAGTAGCTTCCATCTTTTGTTATACAATCTGTCTATGGCTGGGGTCAGCAGACAGGATGCTGTCCCTTTGTGGAGAGTGTCTTGGTCTTATATGGAATTGCATGATCCATGCATTCTCGGAGATGTTCGTAGAAATAATTTGTGAAGGGGTCAGCATTGTGGGTTGTGTCTTCCACTGGCCCAGTGGGCTGAAAGGATACCATGTCACTGTTACAAAGTGTAAAGTTTGCATTTGAAATGTTATTCACTATAGTCGTTTGTGCTGGTGGTGGAGGTGGGATATGTATATCCAGGGCAATTAGTTTGTGGTCAGCTCACAGTAGTTGATGATGTACCCCATACAGTACCTCAATACAAACCCCAGAGTGAGGAGGTGCTTTGGACCTGAATCAGTGTTCTGACTGCTGGGGTTTGGTAGTATGTCATATGGAGTGTGCCAGGTACTGTTGCACAGTTGTTGGCTGAGCACTGATACCTGGCCATTTACATGTGTATCCACCAATAGACAGACAGATGCTATATATGTGAGATATGTTGTATCACAACAGTCGAGTAGCATGTGTAGTATGTGTGCCAAATTCTGCTGACATATTTTTCTGATATCATGTTATTTCCTTTTCAGGACCATGGCTCACCCCAAAACCAGCTTACTCAGCAGCTGAGGATGAGGAGATACACCAGAGCCTGGTGCGGATTATGCAATACCTTTTCCTGCATGCTTCAGAATCAGCAGGAGAGGGCTGCATCGTGGCAAGACCTGTCCGTCGGGTAAATGACATAGGCATGCATAATAGATATATGAGCAGGTACGTATATCACTGCAGTGATTTAATCAGAAATGTCCATCAGCGTATGCTGATATCCACAGGCAATAGAAATGCCACAGGTGGTGGGTGGCTACACATCCCCACCGCTCAAAACTGAGGGATTACTCATGAGTGTAGGGCTCCAGTCTGCTGTAACAACAACAGCAGACATACAGGATGGAGGCTGGAGCCACAGCAGGCACTGGCGAACGCAGGTAATATGCCATATGTATAGTTGACTGTTGTGTACACTGCAGTTAATGCATGTGAGGTGTGTCCATAGCCAGTCATCATAGTATTTAATGCAAGTGTGATATTCCTCACTATTAGCAGCTGACCTGCAGCACACTGTTATACTTTTCACGACCTGTATCATACTCAGTAACAATAGCAGCACAGTTGTGCCCACCGGATACTAGTTTCACTTCCCTGTCCTCCGTAATAAAAAGCAGCCTATCCATGCCAGAGTGTATTAACAATACCTGTATTAGGCCCTTGATAGTAATAGTAATATTAGGGGCTCACTTAGCAGTGCTCTGTGTATGCATGCAGGTTTTCTGTGTCTGTGTGTTGATATCTCACATACTGAGTAGTGTGCAACTGTGTGCATTTGGGGGCAACTGGGGCATGTGTGCAACTGTGTGCATGTGTTGTGCCCCCAAAATGTGCATGTGCATGTGTGCATGTGTGCGGGCGGGGCGGGGGCATGTGTGCAGGGGCATGTGTGTGCATGGGGCAGGGGCACCTGTGCATGTGCATGTGTGTGTGCATGTGTGCCCCTGTGCATGTGTGGATGTGTGCATCACTGGTAATATTTTTGGACATTGTAAACTGTGTTTCCTTTTTCCCCTCCCACAGGTTCTGGTGCTGCTCTGGTGTCATGCAGCAGGGAACCTGAATCAGGTGCCATGGGAACTGATAATGATGACATCTGTGTAATGGCACAGGAAGGTGTGCCAGGGTCCGTCATTGGTCAGGCAATTGACAGTACACAGCTGTCAACCCCATCAATGGGGTTATCCTGCCAATACACCCTTTGTCACCAATGTCCCTAGGTGATGGACAGGATACAGTGGGCATTGACCAGGGTAATGTGGTATCTGTGGCAATGTCCCCCCAGCAGCCATGGGCATGGCCCTGAGATGGTACCACACAGACAGATGTCCGGGGGTTCTCGTGGGAGCATCCGTGGGTGTACTGCCCCTGTCAGATGCCCACAGAGGTCTTACAACCTCAGCTATGTTTGGGGCTGTCATGCAGGCACAGCCCGTAGGGAAACGGTAAAAGACAGGGTCTGAGGGAGCTGACAGCATGTCGCACAGCCATGACTGACAGTATGCATGACATTGGGGTGCCATCCGTAATTTCACCGATGTCATAGACAGGCGTTGTGGGGACATATTAGACCGTTCCACAACTACATGTCCATGAGCCAGGGGGATGGTGGATGGTTGAGGCCCTGGTATGCCAGCAACAGCAGCAGCTGGCAGTTGGGATGACAACAGGGGCGGCCACCCCATAGTGCCAGCAGCAGCCCCAGCAATGCTGGGTCTGTGCTGTCATCAGACCACCCAGGAGACCATTTCACGTGGCTCTGGCCAGGCCGACAGGGATCTGTGTCCAGTCAATGAACACCTGCTTCTGATGACAGTACCCAGTCTGGGTTGGTACGGGTAGGGCCGTAGCACCCTGCAAGGCACAGGTACCGTGTCCGTGGCCAGAGACACTGATCTGTATGACCTGGCAGGTACAGTCTGTGGCTGTCCACAAACACCAGTATATGGCAGCCATGAGGTGGAACTGTGTGCATCCATACACACATGTGAATTGACAACACCTAGGGCTACCCATGCCCCTGCATCAACATTGCCCCACCTTGTACTGCTGTCCCTCCCCCCACATACACATGCATTTCAATTGGTGGTATCGGTGGCTGACTCAGGCATACCAAATTCACACCCTGTGCATATGATGAAACTGTGCCACCTCCTGCAATCTGTAACATCAGTGCAGGTACAGGTTAACATGTTGCTGATGCACAGGGTGACTAAAAGGGGTGTAATAGTATCATGTTGTTAACAGTACTGTGTGCTGATATAATTGTGGGTATATCCCAGCATGCCTGATGCAGTAAGGGTATGATTGTCATGTACTGTTGTCTACACCCATGGTAAGTACCATAGTGTATCATCTGCACATGTTGGCATACTGGTGGTAAGGATGTCAACAGAAGGCTACATACATAGGTAGCACAGGGGATAAGGTAATGAAAGCATTGATCGATGGACATGTAAACTGCAAGTGGCATGTTGCCCACACTGGACTCTGCAATGCGGATGTTTGAGGATGTTGATATGTGTGCAGTACTACACGACTGGTACAGGACACACAGGAGCACCCTAGCACTGCAACTCACATCTCATACCATGCTAGACAGCCCCAACACACAAAACTAACTGTCACAGGAGGGGGAGTCCCCATACATGTCAGGGATACTGTGGTGGCAGGCCAGGTAGCATACATCCTACTAAGTATGGAACCACTGAGTGAAGGCTCAGTGTCTGTTATTTGACATGTGTATTACTGCAGGTATGAGCACCTGGGTTTCCATCCAGTTATTGTACATCCTGACAGTACATGGTCTGTACACTTGTGTGCGCTGAGACTGGACCCTAGCCATCTGACCTGTGTATTTCCATGTACATGTGTATAGTGCCTGCATATTTGCACTGTTACCTACTGGAAGTGGTACAGCTTGTTTGTTGTACAATGGACTACATGCAGCCCTGCTTACTGTAGCTTTGTTTGCATGCATGTTTGCTTGCAGTTACCCTGGAACACTGATCCCACCTGCAATGCAGAGTTACAGAGCTTCTGTGGACTCCTAGTGACATCTGCATAGCTTACTATATGTATGTCCATGTCTCACTTGACAGAACGTCACTGTTTGTCCTGTTCACATGTACATTGCCTGTGACACATTGCATATGACTTACCTGGCATTTGCCCCCCTGCGCAGTCATATATGCCAGTGCTAACTAATCACAGGCACTACACCCTCACATACTCACCTTCTGTTGAACCACCTGCTTCGCTAGGGATGGCTTGCACCTGTCACCCCTGCGCTTTCGGATATTGGCAAAGGCTCTTGCTACCCCCATAGTGGCTTTTTCAGGAAAGGCTCAAAGGACAAACCCACCTCCATAGATATCACAAGGGATAAAAATAAGAGTATTGCTAATCAACGCCAGAAGTCTAAACCTCAAGATGCACACATTCGAAACTCTCCTTAGCATGGAGAACATTGATATCTGTGCAGTAACAGATACCTGGTTCAGGGCTACCGAGAGCACCCAGCACTACCAGATTATACCTCATACCATGCTTTTTGGCCCCAAAACTTGGACCGAACCACAAAAGGAGGGGGAGTATCGATATTCATCAAAGATACCCACACCTCCAGGTTGGTGGCAAAGACCCAAACATCAGAGACTATCCATGTGCAACTAACAGTGGGTAAAACTGCCTTCCAGGTTATAGCCTGCTACAGACCACCCTCCCAAACCCAGGAACCCCACTCGGCCTTCCTGAGAACACTGGAAAATATGAAGGTCTCTCCAAACACCATTATATTGGGGGACTTCAACTACCCAAACATAGACTGGGAGCATTACTCTAGCTCCAACACCCTAGCCCAAAGGTTTCCCAGAATTTATAAACTCAAATGCTATGGAACAACTTGTTACCACTCCCACAAGAGGGACAAACATACTGGACCTGATCATCACCAACATGGGGACTCTATGCTCCAGACCAGAAGTGTATCCCTCACTGGGAAGATCAGACCATAAACTAATCTCACTGGATATTCACATCCCAACCCCACCCCTGCCCAGAAAACCACAGTGAAAAACTTCTCTAAAGCAAATTAAAACTCCTCAAAACTGAGGTGGAATCCTTCAAAGCCCCGGCCTGTGGAAAATTGGGCCCCGACAGCAGAATCCTCTATAAACGCATTCTATGGACACCTTCAGGAATGCATGGATCATGCGATCCCAAATAAACCAAGACCCAATCCTCCAAAGGCAGGCGTCCTGTCTGGTGGACCCCACCATAAACAAACTATACAATAGAAGGAGGAAGCTACTAAATGATAGAGCAAAATCCCAAAAAGGGAAGGCATCACTGATCAGTATTAGCAAAAACTACGGGCACTCATAAAATTGTCTAAGGCCAGCTTTGAGAGGTATTGCACAGGACACTAAGAATAATCACAAGGCTTTCTTTAGTTATGTTAGGAACCTGGGTGGTAATTCCCAGATATGCTCAGAATTAGTCCAAAATGACAAAAGAAACACCCAGACATTGCCAACATCCTAGCTGACAGGTTCAGCGCAAACTTCTCCCCCCACCAAAAGGGCAAATATCTATCCCAGCAGAGTGCTGCCCCCCTGACATCTCAGATGCTCAGGTAAGAGCCGCCCCCTCCAAAGCAAAAAACACAGCATCAATGGGACCAGACAGTGTCCCGGGCTGTGTCCTACATGAACTCCAAGAAGAGCTAAACCCAAACATAAAACTACTGTTCAATCTCAGCCTTACTACAGGATATGTGCCCAAAGAGTGGCGTACAGCAACAGTGGTCCCTCTCCATAAAGGTGGTGCCTCAACGGATCCTGGAAACTATTGCCCCATAAGCCTGACTAGCTTGGTCTGCAAAGCTATGGAAAGGATCATCATGGACCTCATAAATAAAGATATTGGGGACCTACAGACACTGGATCCTACCCAGTTCGGCTTTGTTAAGGGCAGATCCTGCCTCTTAAACCTGGTTGATTTCTTTGAAACAGTCACCAAGGCCATTGACGAGGGGAAGGTCGTCCACACAAGCCTACCTGGACCTCGCAAAAGCCTTCGATACAATACCCCACTCGGGCATTATAGAGAAGCTCACCAGCTTAAATAAAAACCCCTATGTCACTAGATGGATTGCAAACTGGCTCAAGGACAGAACCCACATGGTTAGAATTGCTGGAGCCATGTCAGACTCCAAACCAGTTACATGTGGTGTCCCACAAGGCTCAGTCCTGGGACCTCTCTTGTTCGGTATATATTTCTCGGAGGAACAGGGCAACACGGAAGGACTGTGGCTCCCCAAGTTTGCGAATGACTGCAAACGGGCCGCCATAATCGACTCTCCAGCCGACACAAGCATCCTCCAAAAGGGCCTCATAGAAACAGACAACTGGTGCCAGAGCCATGGCCTCAAGCTAAATGCCAAAAAGTGTATAGTCATCCCTTTGGCAAAAACAAAGTGCCCACAAATTACCACATAGGTGGTAATCCATTAAGTACAGCAGAAGTAATTAGGGACCTGGGGACCCAAGTTGATAGCAATCTCTCATTTGACAACCACGTGGCCAAAGTGATTAGAAAAACATTTTATATAGCCCACCTCATCATGAAGGGATTCACATCTAGATCAGGGGGTCATTGCCTCTTTACTCATCCCTCATCAGGCCCATAATTGAGTACAATGCCCTGTTGGGATGTACCTTACTAGACACCTGCAGCAACTGGAAAGACCCCACAGTACCTCACCAAGAGGATCAAAGGGCTCAAACAGATGCCATATGCTGCCGGTTAAAGAAACTCCAGCTCTACTCAGTGGCATACCGCCTGTTCAAAGGCGATCTGTGCCTGGCGTATAAAGCCATGTCCAACCCAGAATTAATGGACATGCTGCACCTTAGAAAATCCAAATCCCATCGAGCTACGCTCGAGAGACTTGAACCTCAGCACTGAAATAAATAGGACATGCTGGAGGGACAGATTCATAACCCAGAGGCTCCTTCACTCTGGAATAAAATCCCAGTCCAGGTTAGGCAGAGTCCCTCATTGACTCTCTTCAAAAGGAATCTTGATGAGTGGATGGGAGATCGTAGGTTTACACGGTATCACTTCTGTGTCACTGTTAGACAGAGGCACAGTATACTA
>NC_056732.1:846697382-846739570 GCF_019279795.1 Protopterus annectens
GAGCCTGAAAAAGAGTGTTGTAACCTATTAATAAAGGTATAATACATCTTGAATAAGTCTTCTGCATGCACTGTAATATCAAATAAATGAGAGAGCCTCTAGAAAACTGTGTAATGTAATTAATAAAGGTATAATACTTGGAGTGTGTCCGTGTCACTTACTTTGAAATGTTGTTGTACCCTTGCATTATATAAATAGTACTGTTGTATTAAGCGCTGTCAACCCACAGTTGGGCAGTCCCATATAAAGTGGATGAAGGAAGTTCCAGTAGCTGTGAAGCATATATACAGTCCTCAACAGATGGTTAATGGCTGGCATGCATAGGTAGATCTGGCACATGAGTAGCTTGTTAATGTGTTCCCCAGAAAAGTGAGTGTGCTACTTGAAATGTAGGGTTCTGTAGAAATATAACTGAAAATGTCACATGAACATATCTAGATATGTAGATATATAAATATAAATAAAATATATAACTATGTAGCAGTAACATCTGCATCTTGGACAGTTAGTATGTCAGATATAGGTCAGGTATAAAATGAACTAGCCAAACCCATTACACAACCTAATGCATGTTGCCTAGTGTAATAATACATGTAGGGGATATACACCTGCAGTCAATAGGAATGTAGTGTAGACTAAAAGTACTTATAAGATGTTAATGGAGGTATCTTTTACCTACTGTATGTGCATAAACAATGCAATTCCACACCTCAATGGGTATGTGTAATCTCAAAACATTTGTTGGGACATATGTCCTATTGTTATATAAATATCTGCATTTACTTTGATGCATGTGCTCTGTTCAAACACCACAATCTTGGTGGCCTGTTGCCACCAATCATCCCTGCATGCTGTTGGAATGTCCACTGTCATTCAATATATGCATGTTATGCTTGCTGTTCAACTGCTGGAACCCTGGTGTGTTGGGTTAATGGGAATATTACTGCATGCTGTTACAACTAATTTGGAATGTTGTTGTCTATGTTGTAATTAAACACACCTAAACAGACCTAAACACAGAACATATGGGAAGACCGGTCCCAGCGGACCCACCTGTCCCTCCTCAGCTGGCGATTGCACCTGGCACCAGCAGGTCTGGTGCCCAGCCCAGGCTCCCCTCCTCCATTGGTCCTGTGCCACCTTCGGGTGAAAGCGCTGCAGGGGATGGGGCTCGTCCTCCCATGCAAGCGTGGGTGGAGAAGAGCCACCTGTCACCCTCCAAAAGGTCCGGGCTGTGGTGTGTATGGAGATCCAGTGTTCAGTCACTGATCCCCTATGCCAGCTCAAGGCAAGTGTGGCGCGACTCACGGGTGAGCCTGCCCCTCCTACGCAGCCCCAGCACAGCCACCCTTGGGGCTGTGAAGGTGCAGTGGTGACTGCCCATGGGTGGGAATCTCAGTTCCACTGTTACCATCTGTGGGCTCATGGGCTTGCGATTTCCAAACATCCGACCCGTCAATTGTGTTCACCCACCCCATGTGTCATATTCTGCCCCTGTATGCATCTTGTTTGTCTTGTATGTTTACCTCCCCAACCTACCTCCCCAAATATACCTACTTCCTCTACCTCATATTCCACTCTCACCTGAAAAAAAAAAAAAGGGCAATCTGTTCCCACAAAAAAATTACGCCCCATACATAGCTGCCTATTTTGCACACATGTCCACTGGACATGTAAACTGATAATTATAATTGGCAGTACAACATACTTTGTTGTCCTCACCCCTCTCTCAGGGGTGGAAGGTTTCAAATCTCACTCCAAATTTCTAACATATGCACAGCTGTTGCTGGTAAAGAAATGGGCAGCTATGGACCTTCCCTACACTCGTTCTGCACATCCCGAGCTGGTTTTTCTACTGTCTTTCCCTCTTTATGCCCCCTTTTTCACCACTTTCTTATCTCCCCATTTTCTTTTCTTTCAAAGAAATTAATGTGGGGTTAGCGAGTAAACGCTTTAAGCAGTAGTTAGCGGGTTTGAGCGAGTGTGCGCATGTGTGCGCTTAGCTAAGTATTGTTAAGCATCGTGCAAACCCGCTTACAACTGCTTAAAAGTGCCTTAGTCACTCTGCATGGCAGGGCCCTTGTTCTGCTGAGCAGCAAAATAAAACACCTCTGTCAGTCTCAAACCCCGGACCTTGGACACACTACACTGCATGAAGTACCACTAAGCCATAGTAGACAAAAAAAAAAGTTGGTGCTGTAATAAATATATCATGCATTACAATGAGTGAATGTAAAGGGAAAATAGGAATGCCATAACACAAATCTTATTCTGTGGATCTTTACCAGCAGTTGTTGTGGAATTGCATGACATAACTGTGAAAAGGGAACCAGCCATTCTAGCAGGAAATAAAGTTACAGTAGCACTTTGCAAACCCCACACAGTATCAGAGCAGGATAAACACTGGCATATTTGAATAGGGCAGAGGCCATACTTCCCAACTGTGACTGCTTTTCAGGGACGTCCCTGATTCGTAAACAAATGTTAGCTGTATCCCTCAGAATCCCTCTGAAAAATACTGATGTTAGGCCGAAAAGTGGGGAATTACATTTAATGAATAATGTCAATAAGTAAGAGTACACACTGCTTGCACATCAGAAAAGGTGTATTAATACATATGCTCTGATTCTCTCACAGTCTCAACTTAATGTCTGTAATATATTACAGGTGTACCTCACTTATACGTACCTTTCCCTGAGGCTGTTCAAATATATACCCGAGTGTATCAAAGGCCTGGCAGAGGCAGAAACACACATGCATTTCAGCTTTTCTGCTGTTACACACTTTGGAATGAGTCTCACAAGCATACCCTTATGTAGGAGTACAACACAGAAATATCAAAGGATGTAGCCATGTACTGGTAGCAACCAACTCTGACAATGCCATTGTTCCAGTGCAGAAAATACCGGTGTGGTGCACAGACAAAGAATAATAGGCTAACCTCTGGCTACCATCTGGATATGTCCATAGGTGGGAGCTAAGCAGACAGTCTACTTGCCTAGACTAACAGGTACACAGCAACCCTGTATGTTCAGCAAGATAAACATCACACAATAATATATAATGCTCTCTGTACTTCTTCACCCCTACCCAAAAGAACAATATACCTGTGTATTCAGGCTCTACCAAGGATGTAGGTTGGCATACTCAGTACTGAAATTTGTCCAGTTGTCTTGAGCAACCTGTGCTAATGTCAACACAAATAAACAACAAACTGCTCAGAAGTGAGTTAGTTAATATTTACAGTATAGTAGTTCACAAACAGTTCATGTGCCAGAAGAATACATTGCAATAACTACTTTTGTATGGCAGTTAATTGTCTAATTAGAAAAGAAAGTACATACTCCCATGTATCTTGTGTAAGCATTTGGAGGGGTGGGTAAAATTCTACACTGACAAGTGTGTACTAGAAGCAGCAACATTCAGGTTTGAGTACAACATGCAAATCACTGGCTACAACCCTAGCTTCAGATATGAGAAGTATACCAACCTTCTGACTGACACAATGGTGTCCGCAGCAAACAAGCATGGGCCCCACTTTGGAAAGCTGAAAGGGCTATGCCTACTTAACTTAGCATTTTATAGCAGTGGGCTGCTATGACAGTGAGTACTGCAATTACCACACAGCAGGCTGCATGCAATTACTAAATGGTAGGCACCAATTGGTGTAGAGGCCATCACATGCACATGTGCAGATACCTAGAAAAGCAGGCTGTACTTGCTGTCCACACATGCAATAATCTCATTGCAGCAACAGAGAGAGAGAGAGAGAGCAAGAGAGACAGAGACACAGACACAGACAAAGTGACAGAAACAGAGAGACAGAAAAAGAAAGAGCAACAGCAACAGACAGAGAAAACACAAACCAAAAAAAAAATTAAAAACAAAAAATTATTTCCTTTAAAAACAGATGGAACAGAGAAATACAAAGGAAAGGTATGTAACACAAATGTATATGCTGGCATGTAGTAGATGTTTTTGAAGAGTACTCTACATACTGTGAATCATCCATATGTGGCAGCAGTATATATCTATATGTATCTGTACATGTGCATAGGGCAAGGAACATACTGCAACTGTTTGTGAAGGGTGTGTATATATATATATATATATATATATATATATATATATATATATATATATATATATACGTTGTTGAAGGTTGTTATGTGCATATTTCTATGTAGGTTGTAGTGTGTGGCAAAGAAAACAGCATGCAGTGCAGCAGTATATATCTATATGTATCTGTACATGTGCATAGGGCAAGGAACATACTGCAACTGTTTGTGAAGGGTGTGTGTATATATATATATATATATATATATATATATATATATATATATATATATATATATATATATACGTCGTTGAAGGTTGTTATGTGCATATTTCTATGTAGGTTGTAGTGTGTGTGGCAAAGAAAACAGCATGCAGTGCTGGTATATGACATGTGGTGGTTAAACGCTGTGGGTATGCTCTGTCAGTTTTGCAGTGTTGCAGCCAGTGAGGCCTGCTAAAGCTACATGGGCTGAGGACACCTTCAATGCAGTCTGCACAACACTGTGCAATATTATTACATAACTGTATATCTCACAACTGTCACATAATTGATATTCCCACCATGAAAAGTGGACTGTATATGTGCCTATATGTACATCTATATGTACAGCAATGGATGTTTATATGTATGTGTGCATGTATGTGTGTGTATATATATATATATATATATATATATATATATATATATATATATATATATATATATATATATATATATATATATATATATATATATATATATATATATATATATATATATATATTTATTTATATATATATATATATATATATATATATATAGAGAGAGAGAGAGAGAGAGGAAAGAGACATGGGTCATACTTACTGCGACAGGTGCCTGGCGACCAAGGTATGGACTGAAGCTCAGTGTTGACACTGCAGTGCCATCCCTTCTTGCCAGAACACTGTACCCATTAACTACCACATAGGCGGTAGTCTACCTAACACCGAAGGTGTGATAAGGGAACATGGGACACAGGTGGACAGTAGCCTCCCCTTTGATAGTCACAGTGCCACACTAGTCATGTACTCTGTCTACATGGTACACATCATCACAAAAGGTGTGTCATCTAGGGAAATATAGGTCAGTGTTCCCCTCTACTCATCACACTTAAAACCCATTAGAGAGTACAATGCCCCATGTGGTATGTACCTCACATGACAACTACAGCAACTGGAAAGGCCACAGACATACCTCACAAAGAGTAATACCAGCCTCAAACAGATGTCCTATGCAGACCAATTCACAAAACCACAGCTACACTGTGTTGCATACCGCCTACCCAGAGGTGACCTCTGCCTAACATGCAGAGCTATGTCACACCCATAGCTGTTGGACATCCTCCACGTAAACATATTACAATCCCTCCCAGATACATGCTCCAGGGCCCTAAACCTTGTCAGCTCACTAAACAGCACATGCTGGAGGGATAGAGTCCTAAATCAGAGACATGCCATACTCTGGAACAAACCACCTATCAGTAGCAAACAAAGCTCCTCATTAACAGTTGTCATAAATACTCCTGAAGATTGTTTGGGAGATAAGAAATACACCCCGGGAATCACCTCTGTGGCTCTAGTTGACAGGGGCAAGTGAAATTAAATTACATGTGTGTCAAAGGCCAGGGTAGCATATGGCTAGGCTGCTGTAGGCCCTAGGGCCAATAGCGTATTACCTACCCATGACATGATGCACACACACATGTACTTAGTGCAATAATTGCTATGTGAGGTTGACTGAGTGTGATGGTGAATGTGTTACTGAATGTGTGCAAGGTCTATAAAGGTGTGATAGCTTATTGTGAAATTGTTTCTGTCATGGTAGTTTGTGTCCTAGCTGTGATCCCAGCAAAAGATGTGTATGCTATTGCTAGGCAGAAAAAGTAGTATGGCATACGGTGTGACGTAGTCCCTTGTTGTCGACTGTGGTGTCCCATTGTAGGCTAAAGCAATACATGTATGCTTAGTGAGTGGTACTGCTGGTGAATCCAACTCCCATATAAACTGTAGTACTACCTGAAGGTGTGAGCCTAAACAGTACAGTATGGTGTATGTTCACATTGCTTGGAAACACTGTTTTGTGTGTTCCCTGTAGTCCTCACAGATTACATACCTCAGGCATAAGGTTTTGTAAGTAGTGACACACAGTACTGTATGGTACACAGGTAAAGCTCATCTGGGTTGGCATACATTTGTGTGTTGTATGTATGTCTAATGTGTGTGTAATTATGCCTGTACCATGCCCTCAATCATATCTGTGTTACAGGGTATACGTGTGTATCTAGCAACATGTATAGTCTAGTACAGCAGTATGCCACCTATATTAACAACTGTGAACTAGGCAGGGGTTTGGCATCAAAGACTACTGTGGTATACTGGTAATACTGTAACTGTACTTTACATTCATTGCAATGGATGACATCTTTCTTTATGCATTAGCTTGATATATACCTGCTGTGGCTAGGTGGTGCATTGTGTCACATACAGTGTGCCATGTACTGGTGTATAGTCTTACATACTGGCTTCTCTTTGCTGCTGTGCAGAACATGGTTTGATATATAGAGCGTGGCAGGCACTGTCAGCCAGTTGTGGCCTGAGCACTAATATGTGGTATTGAGCATGCGTATCCTCTGACAACCAATCGGATGCGAAATATGGCAGGTAATTGATATCTGTACTTTAGGATGTTAAGTGTGCCACATGACTTGCTCACACATCTTGTTTAATTGTCTTCCACGGGTATGTCCCACCAAAGAAACCCATGTTATACAGCTGCAGAGGAAGCCGAAATACACAACAGCCTGGTGCAGCACTACACCTTGCTGTTCTCTAGAACCAGCCAGGACCAGCATGAGCGGACTGCACTGTGGCAAGATCTCGTTCATCGGGTAAATGACATAGGCATGCATAACCGGACATATGAGCAGGTACGCCATCACTGCTTTGATTTAATTAGACATGTCTGATGGCGTGCATCTTATATCTGTTGACAACAGCTTGCCACAGGTGGTGGGGTTGCCATTCATCCCCCCCTCACCAGAGTGGAGGAGCCGCTCCTAAGCGTGGTGGCTCCTGGCCAACCACAGGAACAGCAACTTACATGTGTCATCATGGAGGCTGGAGCCACCCAGCATGTTGACATGGAGCATGCAGGTAACATGACCTATCTGTAGACTACTGTTACCTGTACTGGTAGATTATGCATATGTGACATGTGTACTGTGTGTTTAGCAGTTGTGCTGCATAGTGTTGTGCAATACTGATATTTGGAATATAATCTGTACGCCTGTGACTGTCGACTGTTGTACTACTGTAGTTTAGCAAACTCACAGTAGCAATGGCACAGTTGTGGCCACTGACAAACTGTCTCATATTCTTGTAGGTCCCTCTGGTGTGACAGCAAGGCAGCCAGTCGATGCTGGTGAGTGTGTTATAATTTTAATATTGCTAATGAAATGTGCATGTCATAGGTGAGGTGTAGGCCATGTACATGTAACACACCTACGCATAATGCATGCTGTGCATGTTTGCTGTGAGACTATGCACATTTCAGTAATGACAGCAGCTGCCTCAATCACATGCAATACACAGAGCATCACACACAATTGTGGCAATACCATACTGGACATTGGATAGGCATAGTTGATACACATGTACACAACATACACAACTTTGTCATACGCAGTACACCTTAACATGCTACACATAGCATATCCAGACACCCGCTGTAAGGTCACACTTCAGTATCTGACATGTCATCCACACAGCACACATAATATACCTGAGGGGTAGAGGCCTATCATTGGGCTGTGTGACACTCTTCAACACATAACACATTCATGTTAGTCAATGCTCCCTATTAGACACCTTACAAACCCATGTAACAAGTGGCTGTGAGGCCAATCACTGAACAACAACACACATGCATCAAAGCCATGTATACTGTTATTAACACAGGCTGTCTACACTCGCACTGCATGGTCTTGAGCAACAAACTTTCTGCATGCTGACATGTGTGATATGACTGTTTGCCTTGTGGTACTGTAACCCACCTTCAACCACTATTAAGTATGTTTTGGATTGCTGGTGGTGTGTGTGGGTATATGCTGTAGTGAGGAGTGTATTTGTGTGCATGTGTGCATGTGTTCATGTGTGCATGTGTGCATGTGTGCATGTGGTCATGTGTGCATGTGTGCATGTGTTCATGTGTTCCTGTGTTCATGTGTTCATGTGTGCATGTGTGCCGACATCATGTACAGGTCGTAAAGTGTGTTTCCTGTCTCCCTCCCACAGGTGCTGTGTTAGGGCTGGTTCACTGTAGCAAAGAAACTGATGTCACTGAGCCACATAGTGATAATGAAGATAGGTGTGTTGAGGCACAGGCGTGTTTGCCAGGGTCTGTCATTGGGCCACCAATCAACAGTACACAGCTGTCCACCCCATCCATGCATACAGTCATACTGCCAATACATCCATCACCAATACCCATAGCTGAGGGACAGTGTACTGTTGGCATTGGCCAGGGCAGTGTGGTATCCATGGCACATGCATCTCAACACAGCAGCCATACCCAGATGTCTGGAAGGGTACCACATAGGCAGATGTCCAGGGGTTCTCGTAGGAGCACTGCTGCTCATCATGCCACTGGCAGATGTGCCACAGGTCTGACAATGTCACGCATGTTCCAGGCTGTCATGGAGGCACAGGCACATATGGAACGGTACACCAGACAGGGACTAAGGGCACAGAGGGCCGATAACACTGCTGTCATTGACAGTATCCATGACCTAGCAGGTGCCATCCGACATTACACCGAGGTCACTGATAGACGTTGGGGAGATACATTAAATATCCTCCGCAATGTCATGTCCATGTGTCAGGACAGTGCGGGATGGTTGAGACGTCAACGTGGATGTATGCCAGCAATATAAGCAGCTGGCAGTCGCCATGGATGTCCCTCAAGCCACAGCCACTCCCGTAGTGCCAGTACCAGCTCCAGCAATGTTGGGGGTGGGCTGTCCATAGAATGTCCTAGAAGACCACGTGCACATGGCTCTGGACAGTCCCACCAATGACCTGTGTCCAGTGTACATCTATCCACTTCTGGGGATAGTACCCAGTCTGGCTTAGTGCCTGATAGTGTCAGTAGCACCCCTGCCAGGCACAGGTACCGTATCCGTGGACAGAGATGGTGATCTGTAAAGCCTCGCAGGTACAGTCTGTGGTTTCCCACAAATACCCGTATATGGCAGCCACATGGTGGAACTCTGTGCATGCAGACACACACACATACTCCAGACACCTAGGGCTAACACATACCCCCAGACATTACAACAACATTGGCCCATTCCAGTATTCTTGCCCCTCACACACACACATACACACACACACACACACACACACACACACACACACACACACACACATGCATGTCAATTGGATGGCTCACTGTAAGCCTCTGGCGAACCAACAACACACCCTGTGCATATGATGAAACCTGTGCCACCTCCTGTCATCTGTAACATCGATGCAGGAACAAGCTACCATGGTGCTGATGCACAGGGTGTCTATATAGCAGTATAGCAATGTTAGCATGTTGTCAGCTATAGAGTGTAATGATATGCTTGAAGGTGTAGCTGAGCAGGCATGATGCATTAAAGATATGATTGTCATTGTAGTGTTGTTTACACCAATGTTGGTTCCAACTGTGTATTGTCCGGCCACGTGCCACTTGGCTGATGTGTGCTGTATTGGCAGCATGTGTTAGAGAGTGGACAGTATGTGTGGGATGTGTGTAGCACAGATTTGCAGGTGTACAGTTGTGAACATGGTGGAGGTGCACTGTCTGCATGTACGTGCATAGTGGACACATGGCCAGGGTGACATGCTCTGTATTACACAGTAACACTCCATAGTTTCTATTGGTGGCCAGTATGCATTGTACTACACACATTCCGGAACCTGACTACACATGTGTGTATGACATGGTTTGACACTGTGCTGTGGGTGATACTGTTACTATCTGTCATTGTTTTGCATTCTGGTGGTATACATCACTTCAACAGCCTGACCATAACCAATCGTTAGATGATGTCTTGACAACTGACACACAGATGTAGGACACACAGCAACATTTGGATCCTTCAGGTACTATACAATGCCAGTAACCACTGGTATTCACCTGCACCCATTACTGAGACCACTCCTGTTTGCCATATAGCTCTCTTAGGTACAAGCAATCACAGTAGAGATATGTCCATCCACGTCTGGTAATGCATACTGTGGCCTATAATTAATTCTCCAGATGACACACACATACTCCACAAGGGTATCATACCAACAGATGCCTGTTGTCAAACCCATGCTGTAAAGCTATAAGCCAAACTAAGCATAGTCATCCACCTTTAAGGAACATATTATCCCCACAGTACCACATAGGTAGTAGCCACCAGCATGATGAACAGGTACCGATGTGTACATGCAACCAAGTGTAATGTCATCTCTCCTTTGTTAATCACATTTCCAAAGGTATTTTGGAATCCCTTGGTGGATCACATAAGCAATAAGGGGTCTGCAAGCATATCCACAGTTTGTTCTACACCTATGAATAGTCATCATGGACAGACTCTGCTGCATTTGAACAGGTCTGACATATACCTCGGCCATAGACCCTCACTCACACATTCCAATAGGAATCGTAATGACTTTGTGTGACACAGATGACCTAGGCCAGGGATCACTGCAGTGGCTGGCCTTGTCACAAGCATACAGATGTGACCTAAGGTCTAGGAAGCAGCAGCACAGTCTGGCAAGGATGACAGCTGTGTTCTTGGAGAAAGCAGTGTTCCTACACATGCAATCATTGAGGTAACATGTACAGATATGTATTTGACACACAGCTAGCTCACATGTGCAATGCATACTGATATGTCATACAGTGGTAAAAGCAAAACCCACAGCACATTGACCAACAGTGTCACACACATACAGCAAGTGCAGGATTCAAACCCCTACCTAACTACTTCACGATACTAGAGGAGTATGCATTAACATGACGCGCTATGCACATTACTGTCAGTTCTCTTTTCCACAGGTATATTTGTAGGATGGTGACATCATCAGACTTGACAAAGGTTACATTACCACTTTTGAGGTGTTTCACTACTCTCCTAAAAGGTTGTTTCTTCCCAAGGGGAACACACACAGCTGCCCAGTGCAGGATTCAAACCCCTACCTAATTTCTTCATGATACTAGAGGAGTACGCATTAACACGACACGCTATACATATTACTGTGAATTTTCTTTTCCACAGGTATATTTGTAGGATGGTGACATCATCAGACTATACGAAGTGTGTTACATTAGGTGACATTAGATGGCCTACATTGAAGGAATGTGTAAACACTTTGGCCATGTGTTCATCAAAGGTAAGTTTACTATCTGCCTGTGTCCCCAGGGCCACAATTACTTTCTCTGTACATGCTGGATTACCACCTATGTGGTACTTTGTGTGCACTTTGTATTACCCAAAGGGGATGACTATGCATTCTTTGCCATTCAGTTTGAGGGCATTGTTTTGACACCTGGTATCTGTCTCTGTAAGACACTTCTGGAGGATGTCTGTGTCAGCTGTACAGTCAGTTATGGACCACAGTTTCCAGTCATCTGCAAATCTGTTCAGCCTTACACCTGCCGTGCTTGCCTGTACCTCTGAGCAGTATCGACTGAACAGGTGGGGCCCCAGGACCAAGACCTGTGTGATGCCATTTGTGACTGGCTTAGAGTTGGACATGGCACCCGCAACTATGAACATGTGTGTTTGATCTGTGAGCCACTTGGCCACCCATCCTGTGACATAGCTGTTCATGTTCAAGCTGGTACACTTGTCCATGATGACGGAGTGGGAAATGGTATGGTAAGCCCTTAGTGAGGTCCAGGTGGGCTGTGTGGACTACTTTCACCTCCATCTATGTTCATGGTAACTGTTTTAAATAAGTCAACTAGGTTTGGGAGCCAGGCTATGCCTTTAACAAGGCGAAGTTGTGTAGAGTTCAGTGTCTGGAGATCTCCAATGTCTCAGTGTATGGGTTCTATGACGATTTGCTCAATAGCTCTGTAGACCAGGCTGAGTACACATGTTGGGCAATGGTTTCCAGGTTCTGTTTTGGCACACCCTTTGTGGAGCTGGATGACTGTTAGTGTATGCCATTCGTTGGGTACACAGCCTGTGATATGCTTGAGTCTGGACAGTGAATGTAGGTGAGGGTGTAGTTCCTTGTGGGCCTAGTGTAAGACGCAGCCTGGGACAACTTACAATCACATTGATGCTATGTTCTTAGCTTTGGTGAGGGCTGTCTTTACCTGCATGTCCGTGATGTCTGTGTCTCTGCATCCTTCTGTGATAGACACAGGCCCTTTTGGGGGTGATGGGGGGGGGAGTTTACACTGAACTTGTCCCCCTGGGTGTGGGCAATGAAAGTTGGTTTGGTGTATGTCATTACTTTTTTCAGTAGCTGACAGCATATTTGGAAGTTGACACCTACATGTCTGATATAGCTACAGAAGGCTTTGTGGTTGTTATTCTTACATTCCTTGGCAATTTGTCTTTAGAAACTGTGCTTGGATTATTTTATGAGCGATCATTGTTTCATCCTAATAATGATCAGTGATGCATTTCCTTTAGTGAAGTTGGCTCTATCAGGTGTTAGTTTCCTCCTTCTGTTGTCTAGCTTATTTATGGGCATCGACCACCAGATTGTTATCTTATTTTTGGAGGGGTGAATCTTGGTTTTATTTGTGATGTCTCGATCCATGCATCCCTGTAGATGCTCATAGGATGCACTTGTAAATGATTTGGCAGATTGTATACCATTATCCTATAGCAAGAGGGCTTTGGAACTTTCCACTTTGGTCTTGGGAAGTGTGCAGTTTGCTTTTGAAAATGTCTTCACAGTGGTTTCATTGACTGGGTGTGGGGGCGGGATGTGGATGTCAAGTGTGATTACTTAATGATCTGATATTACCAGCGAGGGGTTTATCTCTGTTGTGGAACTCTGGTACCCCATGTTGGTAATGATCATGTCCAGTATGTTGTCACCTCTAGTGGGCATTCTGACCAGCTGTTCCAGGGTGTTAGAGTTTCTAAACTCTAGGACACATTGGGCAAAGGACGTTGTATATGAGTAATTCACCCATTCATTGTTTGGGTAGTTGTAATCTCATCATATAATGGTGTTTGATAGGATCTTTATATTTGCCATTGTTCTCCAGAATACTGAGTGAGGTTCCTGAGACAAGGTACATGATCTGTAGCATGCTACAATCTGATGGGCAGCTTTGCCCAATGTTAGTTGCACTTGCATGGTCTCCAAGGCCTCATGCTGTGGCAGTAACCTGGAGGTGTGGATATCCATAAGGTAAATGGCTACACCACTTCCTTTTGAATTTCACTCATGGTCTTGGGTCCAAAGGTCAGGGTGATTGTGAGTGTTTTATGTGGATCATATCTAACAGCTGCATGTTTGACATAGCTTTGGATGTTACGCAGTGAACACCTCTGAGCAGGTGATATGCAAGGGAGTACGGATGGAGCATTTTGCGATGGTTTGTGTATGGCATGTATTTCAGGCCACTAATGCTCTTTGTGAGGTATTGCTGCTGGCTTTCCAGTTGTTATAGTTGTCTTGTGAGGTACATAGCAACAGTGGTGTTGTACGCTTTTATAGTTCTAGTGAGTGGTGAATAGAGGGGAACAATGTCCTCTTTTCTTCTGCATGAGACACATTTTGTGATGAGGTATGCCACATAAGAAGGTTTCCTGACTTCTGTGGGAATTTGCTTATCACAGTTGTACTCACTATCCACCCGTGACCCAGGGTCTCTTGTCACACTTAAAGTATGAGGTATACTACCACCTATGTTGTAGTTCTTGGCTACAGAGATTTCAACAAAGGTGATGATAATGCACCTTTTGGCATTGAGCTACAGCCCATGGCTTGGACAACAGCCATCTGTCTCAGTGAGGCCCTTTTGTAGGATGTTCACATCTTTAGTGTTTACAATGATGGCTCCTAGTTTGCAGTCCTCTGGAAAGGTCAGTAGCCACAGAACTTCCATGTTAATGTTTACTTCAGGGAAGTAGATACTACACAGCCTGGGAAGTTATCTAATCCCATGGCTGCTGTGATACTGGCTTTGGAGAGTGTTTTTTACCTGTGCAGCTGTGATGACAGCAACTTTACAGTCTTCCATTATAGACATGTGCTCTTTCATAGGTGAGAGGGGGGTAAAGTTAACACTGATCCTATCTGCCAGGATGTTGTCAATATCAGTTGGCTCTGTACATTTAGTGCCATTGAGCTGTAACTCAGAACAGATCTGAGTATAACCATGACATGGACCTGTCTGTTGGGCAGATATCTCCTGCGTAGACAGTATGCAACTCAGTATAGCTTGGGTTACATTAATTCTTGTTGCATGGGGCAACTATTTGAGGCCAGTAATCCTCTTGTTAAGGTTCTTCATTGTTCTTTCTAGTTGCTGAATGTGCCTAGTCAGATTCCTCGCAAGTGTGTTGTGGTAGACTCTGACAGGTCTGATGACTGCTGAGTAGTGGCAACGTCCTTTGACCTACATGCACACACCTTGGCAGTTTGTGTGTACACATAGCAGGATTTTCAGACCACTTTGTGAATGTGTTTCTGGAAGTAGAGATGACTATACACATTTGTCCATAGATCCCTTATCATCACATCCGTATTTAGCCTGTGTGAGCGTGCCCAGTATGACCTTTTAGTATCTTCCTGCCTGACATTTGCTTCGTTTGTTTAAGTGTGTGAGCATGCCCAGTATGACCTTTCAGTGTGATGCAGAATGAAATCCACTACATTTGTTGGAGTGTGTGAGCACGCACAGTATACACATTTATACCATATGTGTATGGTAAATCAAGGTGTATTTTTACAGCAGGGCTCACCTTTGTGTCATAGATCAACAGGGATCATGCTGTGCCTGCAGGGCTTCCATGAGACACTTTGCATAGACCTATCAACATTTCTACATACAGGGGGACAGCTATTCTTTGTACATTTCTAACCGTGGGTACACCGGATTGTTACTGTGGGTGTACATAGGATGTGGGTTTCACCTGACACTTATACACATTTGCTGTGCCTGCACTGCTATGTACAGGACACCATTACAGTCTGTACTGTTGCCTGTCATACTGGCTTGAGGCATACTAGTGTACTACAGGTCTTAGCGCCCACTGCAACATATATTAGCTTGCGACTTCATAGCCTACACAACCCACATCACAACGCCTGGCCTGATGTTCTCTGTCTGCATAGGCATGTGGGTGAGGTTACCCATTTGCCTCATTAGGGGCATGATACAGCATTGCTTTGTGTTTGCATTAGTGTGCAATTGTCCTGCTGTGTCTGTATCACTGTGATGCTATCATGGCTTAGTGGTTCAGTACTGTGACTGTAGTGCACAGTATCCTGGGGTCAAGCCCTGTCGCTGCTTTTTATTTTCATGCTGGCCAGACCAGACTGCTTAAAGTACAGTAAAGCAGATATGAGCATGCTTAACTGACTTTACTCAACTTTGGCCGACCTTGGCCAACATTGCACGAGCAATTTTGTTTACATATACTAGATATTGGTAAAAGCTGCTTAGCACTGCTTTATATTGCTTAAAACATGGCAATCATGCCTCAGGTGATGTTGCAGGGCTGCCTATGTTGGATGCACATACTACACTCCCTATACATGTTTGGAAACAGGTAGTGTCAAGTTAGGCATCCCTTTTATTTTATGTGCGAGTCAGTGAGAGGTATCATTTCCAGGGTTCCTACTGTGCCAGTGTATGTGCTATGCATTGCCTCTTTGCCAAGGACAAGGCATACTGGGCACGCCTCCTTCTGCCTACTGGGGCAGGCTCAGGTTGTTCCTCCTCTGAGTCATGCTGTGCCTGTGCAGGCCTTGGCAATGGTGGGGGGCTGTTTGGCCCTGCCCCATGCTGTTCCTGCTGCAGCTGTTTTCGCAGGATCATATTGTGTAGCATGGCACATACCATAACAATTTGGGTACATGTAGTTGGTGAGTACTGCAAGGCTCCACCAGATGTATCCAGGCACCGGAACCGTGACTTTAGCATCCCAAACACACGCTCGATTACATTTTGTGTTTGTGTGTGTACCTCATTATGGAGTTCTTGTTCAGGTGTGTGTGCATTTCTGATGGGTGTCATCAGCCACGGCTCCAGTGCGTATCCAGCATCCCCCACTAGGTGACCATCAGGGATGTCCCCATTTGCAAATGTCTGGTACAGCTGTGACAGGTGCCAGATATGGGAATTGTGGTAGCTTCCAGGGCAGTCAGCACACACATTCAGTATTATGCCCTGGGCATCGCACATGACCTGGCAGTTGATGGAGTGGAAGCCCTTGTGGTTGATGTAGGCCCTACCCCGCTCACCAGCTGGTGCTTTGATGTGTATGTGCGTGCAGTCAATTGCACCCACTACCTCAGGGTATTCCGCTATTTGCTGGAAGAGATGCATATTGCTGGCCAATACCTCATGGGAATTGGGGAAATATACGTGATCACCGACATGTGCTGACATGGCATTCAGGAACTGGTGCAGTACCCTTGATGCTGATGCCTGTGAAATCCCCATCATATCACCAGCTGGCCTCTGGAAAGTACCCATTGCTAGTATTCTTAGGCCAAGACATAATTTGGTTTCCACTGGGATGGGTTCCCCTCTGTTGGTTCTATGTGTGAGGCGTGGCCTGCACAGCTCAACAATTTGCTGCAGGAGCTCTCTGTCCACTCTATAGCGCTTCACTATCTCCAGCTCATGTAGCCACTGGTAGGTTACCCTGGTTCTGTACACTCTTCTCCGTCTCCTCACTGTGGGTTGCTCAGCAGCATTCGCAATGGCACCACCCTCAGCATCTTGCACATGCTGCCTCATAACAGCAATGGCAGCCCCTAACATTTTTATGTCTCAGTTTAAGCTTTTTAAGTTTTCACTTCTCTTTGTTGACTGCAGTGTTGCAGTGTTTCTGAGAAAAACATGGGGGAATGTTGTTTGCCGAGTTTTAGGTGCTGGGCTGGGCTACTGTACTGCTTGTGTAATTGGCTGATTCTGATTGATTTCACCTGGCAGCTCTGCTAGTTCTCCTTGGTTAACTTCCTACTACTTCCTTTCCTTCCTTTTCCATTTCTGTTTCCACAGGGGGCAGCACCGTGCAAAGAAGAGCAAACACGCTCACACGTGCGCACACAGGCTTACACAGGCTTACACGCACACAGTGTAAGCAGCTTTGCAAGAAACTTTAGTGATAGCCACGGCGTACACCTTCAGTTTCTTGATTTCAGTTTAGACAACTGTAGACACACCTCTTTTAGTCCTGAGTAACTCACAGCAACCACATGTCACTCTGCTCCAATAAGATTACAGTCTTTTTCATACATACCCCCTCATGATGTCACCCATCTCCTACTCTATTACTCCCCTTTTCCTACTCTTACACTCTAGGGACATGGTTCACATAGCAGGAAATATTGTGATTCACTATCCTTATCCTCATTTGCATGGGATTGCCTACTAATGCTTAGTTACATCTCTCAGACTGAGCTTCCCCCTTAGCAACCTCTACTCAGTAGCCATGTTGTCTTCAGCCTGCCATTCACTTGTATGGCAAATTAATATTTTGAATAAAATCCCTATTTGTGGCTTTTATTTTTTGGTTTTCTGGTTTTTAGAGAGCAGCACATTTGCTTGGCGCTGCGCTATGCTTAAACATCGGAGATCGAGGTAAAAAAAAATTATTTTTTTTACTTTGCAACAGAAAAAAATGCCAATGGCCGTATATTTGGCCATTGGAATGCTTTCTCAACTGAATGCATCCTTTATTTGGAGCTGTCACGGCTCCGTTTTGCTATTTGCAGAACGGTACTCAGTTGACAACTGAGTACATTTTTGCAAATAACACTACTCTTACTCAGACAGGTTAGTGTGTCCTGGATCACAAATTTACCTCATTTGCATAGCTTTCAGCAGCAAATGAGGTAATTTGCATAACCTAACTCTGTCCGTATAAGAGTCATTTTAGCAGCTCTCTTGCACGCCCCTGCCGGCTGTTCCTGGATTGCTCGGCAGACATGTTGGCTGCATGGAGTCTTACTCTAGTCTTAGACTCCGTCAAGCCTTCGTGAATCCGACCCATTGAGTTTTCTGAATGTCACGTTTAGTATATATTTTTTTATATTTTTATAGTTATGCATGTTTATATGCTGTTTTTATGTGTATGTAAATATATAAGTATATTTTAACATTAATTTTTATATTTTTCACTATTTATATTATGCCTATATACTCTTAGCAAGGCACATGCATTAGTACATATACTCATTGGTAACAAGTCAGATGTATTTTGTACACATTTTTTCATAGATATATTTTATATGTTTTTTGTATGTATTTTTTCTATACATGGTTTAACAGAATTATTAGCTTGGATAAGGAATGTGTGATATATGATATTCTTATTGCATTATTTAGATTTATATTTTTATTCTGCATTGGCAACTGTGTTTCTTTTTAATTAACAGTGATTAGGGTAATTGCTTGTATCATCATGTGACTGTTTCAAGTATTTAAGGAAGTGTGGAATTTCAACAGTTGTCTGATGAAGGGGTAGATCCCGGAAAGCGGTAACCTGTGTACTGTTTGTACTGTTCAACTTAAATAAATCTCCTAGCTGTGGTACTGTCGGTGCTTCTTTACGTTTGTAGCTCCTTATTTTCCACTAACAGTTTTGTGCCTAGAGAGGGCTCTGTGCACCTATTTATAATAATTTCTTTTTCTCTCTAATGCAACATGGCAGAAGGAAACACTACCACTATTGCAACTGAGCTGAATAGCGATATGAATTTCAACAATGGCTTCAAGACTTCATCTACAGAATGCCTGAATGGGCTGTTATCAACAAATGTGAACCCCCTATTGAATATAGGGTTGAGGACATCGGATGTAACTTATGATAATAACTTTAAGCAATTAAATTACTTCAACATCATCTATAGAGACCTGGAGAATAAGTTCTATAAGTTTAAATGTCTCCAGTGGCAACGCTTCCACTTGGAGCTTGTCTTCAGCAGAACCTTGTTCCTAGAGGGTTGCATGTGCTAACTATGCCCACTTATGGGCAAACCTATCCTGAACTCCTCAGGCATTGGCAAGTCATTAATTTGGAATGTAGCTCTAAGTATTTACACTTATTAATTGAGGTTTTTCATCCGGAAGAAGAAGAATTATCCAAGGACATCAATATATATGGCAACATCGTAGATAACTATCCGACACAACTGGTTGGTACTAAACTTAAGACTTTGCATGAAAATATAGTAAATTATGAGAAAAGGCTCTCAATAGTAAAAACATGTAAGCTTATTAGAGATTTTAATGATTTTCAGTGTGGGAACATATTTTCTTGGGTGAGGGAAGATCCCCCCACAAGTCAGATGAGATAGACAGCTCGAATGGTTCAATTGGAACCTTCACATGCTAAACGTCATGACAACATCATTTTGAATGAAGGCTTGGGCGACACACCTACTTTGGCTAATTCTATGCATACAGAAAGTAGCGATACGTCTACTAGCTACGCTGGTGCCATAAAAAGTTCTGTAAGGCAAGTAGCTGGCTCTAAAGTAAGTAAATTGCAACCAGATATCAGTAGTATTGCAGACAGTGAAACCGAAGGACATGAGGAATCCGCAGACAGCCCTTAATAGTTCGCCAAGTGGCCTTGGTCCAGTGGATAATGTGAATAATTTTTTTATTGCAGGAACATCTGCCCATCAGGGGACGTTCATTGAACCGCAGTCAGCGGAGACCGCTGAGTGCAGAGGGCCAGGACAGGAAAAGATTCAGGAAGGTCTAATTTTCAACATTTCATCTCACTCATTGACAGAAAACCAGGTGAGACTTTTGAATAAAGGGCTAAGCTTTGTTCCAGCAAGGAAGGCTGATTTAACTGAAGTTATTAAAGACCTTAAACTTTTTGGTCGGACTTTGACACTAAAAACTATTTTTGTCAGTAGCTCCCAAAAGACTATGAAAGTTTTTAAAAAAACCTAGCATATTTGTTCCACCGAGCAATGCGGTTATTGACACTTTTATTGATGTGTGTGATAGAGAACTGAGGGAAATGCTCGATACTAGAAATGGCTTCCCTAATACTTTTCACAATTTAAGCAGAGAGGAATATTATGCTCTGTCAGAATTAAAGTAAATGCACTTAATTGAGATAAGACCTGCTGACAGGGGAGGGGGCATTGTCGTGATGGATAAGCAAGTGTATGTAGATCAGATGCTATGACTATTGAACGATGATTTTACCTATCAGACTATTTCCAACAATGTTGTAAAAAGTGTTATTGACAAGGTTTCCTTTCTTATTTTTGATTTGCTAATCACGGGTATGATCAATGAAGAGTTATTTGAGTACTTTTCGGTCAGTAATCCTACCATTCCTGAGATTTATGGTCTTCCTAAGATACACAAGAATATTGTAGTGCCACTCATGCGTCCCATAGTCTCAGGTAAGGGATGGGTTACTGAACCGTTATCCATCTATATTGAAAAGAGCCTGCACCCACTTTTAATTAATTGTGAGAGTGTGTTAAGGGACTCTAAAGTTTTCTTGGAAACCCTTAGGTTGAAATGGACAGAGACAAATACAAACCGCTGCAGTTTTCTAGTAACGATGGACATAGAATCATTGTTTACTGTAATCCCCAATGAATGGGGGATTGAGAGTATAAGGGAACTACTACATAGTGTTGATTTTAATAAGAACAAAAGTGATCTTATTTGTAGCCTGCTAGACATAGTGCTGAATAACAATGTTTTTCTGTTTCAGCAACAGAAGTACTTGCAGAGGGTTGGCGTGGCTATGGGCACGGCCTGTGCCAATAGTTATGCAAACCTTTCTTTGGTCCAATGGAAACGTACTTACGTATTAACTAATAGTATGCATGGTAGATATATTGATTGGTACGTCAGATTTGTGGATGATTTTTTTTTGTTGTGGAATGGTCCAGAGGCAGAGCTGAATGCATTTTTTACCTACCTCAACAACACCACTGGATTTCTTAGATTTACTTCTAAGTACTCTAGTACTGAAATTGACTTCCTGGATGTCAAAGTAAGGAGAGATGACCTGAACCACATTAGAACTAGTTTATTTAGGAAGCAGGTCAGGAAGAATACATTCTTACACAATACCAGTATGCATCCTAACCACACGAAGGTAAATATTATTAAAGGCCAAGTATATAGAATCATGCGACTGTTTAATGATGATGATGAATTACAGACAGCACTACACCAGCTTAAACTAGAATTTCTAGATAGGGGTTATGATGCAAAAACTATTGATAGATGTATCATAGATGGTTGGAGTAATAGGGTGGGTAGATGTAGACCCTACTTTGACGCACGCACTACAGGTGAGGTGGATGGACAAGTTATTGACCGAGAGTTGGACACACATAAATACAGAGGTACAGACAATACACTTAGGATGCCACTAACGTTTGCAAGCAACATAAATGTAGTATGTGATGTTGTTACTAAAAATTGGGGTATCCTTTCCACGATTGACAGCCTACAAGGCATAACTGGGACTAAGCCGGGCTTTACGTTTAAGAATAATAGAACATTGAGAAATGAATTATGCTATAGAAGTGCCACAATCAATACCACTAATAAGTTTGACAGAAAGGGTACATATATGTGCAGGTACTGTGCAGCCTGTAAGCACATGCATAATGGCAGCAAATTTACACATCCCTTTAGGAATTTTAGTTACAGTAGTAATTTTTATGCTGACTGCACTACATCAAACGTGGTCTATTTTGCATATTGTATGGCATGCTACAGTTTCTATATAGGCAAGACTAATAGACGCCTAAAGGATAGGATCCTTGAACACTATAGAGACATCAGAAATGTTAAAGAAAGTAGTGTTATTGCCATGCACACTAAGTATACAGGACCAGAACATATCTACAAATTTTTAGTTTTACAGATATTGTCGGAGAAACAGAGGTGGGGTAACTTATCTAATGATACAGAAGCTGCCGAACAGAGATGGATCATACGATTTAATGCAGATAAACCCCCGGATTTGAATCAAATGGTGTTACTTAAACCTTTTTTAAAAGCTCGACCATTGAGGCTTTGAGTTTTCTGAATGGCACGTTTAGTATATATTTTTATATTTTTATAGTTATGCATGTCTATATGCTGTTTTTATGTGTATGTAAATATATAAGTATATTTTAACATTAATTTATACATTTTTTACTATTTATATTATGCCTATATACTCTTAGCAAGGCACATGTATTAGTACATATACTCATTGGTAACAAGTCAGATGTATTTTGTACACATTTTTTATAGATATATTTTATATGTTTTTTGTATGTATTTTTTCTATGCATGGTTTAACAGAATTATTAGCTTGGATAAGGAATGTGTGATATATGATATTCTTATTGCATTATTTAGATTTATATTTTTATTCTGCATTGGCAACTGTGTTTCTTTTTAATTAACAGTGATTAGGGTAATTGTTTGTATCATCATGTGACTGTTTCAAGTATTTAAGGAAGTGTGGAATTTCAACAGTTGTCTGATGAAGGGATAGATCCCTGAAAGCGCTAACCTGTGTACTGTTTGTACTGTTTAACTTAAATAAATCTCCTAGCTGTGGTACTGTCGGTGCTTCTTTACGTTTGTAGTTCCTTATTTTCCACTGACAGTTTTGTGCCTAGAGAGGACTCTGTGCACCTATTTGTAATAATTGATGAAACAACCTGATAGGAAAAGTACGTTTTGAGGTAAACATTTTTAATGACAGCCTCCAAACCACAAGTCCTAACCCTTGGCCACAAATTTTGACCAAAAAAGTATAAAACTTACTCCTTACAAAAATCTGTTATTTGAAAGACATTAACCACATGGAACCATGACCAAAAAATGTCAGATTTGAAGGAAAAATTGTTAGTGACAACCACTATAAACACCAGTTCTAGCCTTTAGCAAATATTTCTGACAGAAAAATAGTAACCTTTCTTCACAGAAAATGATGAAGTGGAAGGTATTTACTAATGACTTACTTATCTGCCCAGCCTTGGTGAAGTGCTACACGACCGTCGATTACTCAAATCCAGCAGTGAAGAGCGCACTTAGACAATAAGAAAGTTCTGAAGTTTTGGCACCCTAGCCACTGATTTCATATTGATCTACACAAGCTGTACTGTGGCTACAGCACATGAGAGGTGTCTTAAAGATTTTGAAGCTGGCTGCATGGCCAGATCTTTGACAGGGCTCTCTATATAGCTTAGGTTTCTACAACAGTGACTTAATAATGAACATATTTTATAATACCATTACATGATTACCTTTTTGTTTTAAGCATATTCAACTTTGGTTGAACTTGAAAACAGATTTTGTCTTTCTTTGTCAAACAGCCTGCACATAAAAATAGCTATCATATAAAACCAATCATTTACTAGAGTATTTTGTGCAGAATAACTTTGTGTTTATTTATGTTCTTTCAGGTGTAATGTTATTTCAATTTGAATATGGTGAGTACTGCTGCAGTAGATGTGAATATGGTGAAGAGCTGACTGATTTCTTAGAACATGATGATACAGGTAGAGTGGTGATACCCAAGCTTTCACTTTGGTGACTGACACAGGCACTGGGTTACTGGTTTGTTTAGTACCTTTCAGTGAAAAGTAGAGATGTCCTACCCATGAACAATGAAATGGAAGAGTGCCTCTTTTTTAACCAGATGGTCCCCCCCCCGCCACTGCTGGTATTCACCAGCTGATTCTAGGATTACCACCATGACAAGGATCAACCTTCTTTCACCCACAATTTCTTGCCACTGCCTCAGCTATTGAGATCTTATGCAAGGTCCACGCAGACTCCATGTCCCTGACCTCCCTATTTCCAGACAAGATATAAAATTGCACCCATGGTCTAGTGGTCATGCAGTTTGGGAGTATGAGCTTTGCATCTTTGTTGTTTGTAGACAATGTTGTCCTCTTAGCCTCAAGTGCCTGTAATTTTAAGTATACAGAAGAATGGCCCACTGCTGAATGTGAAGCAGATGTGATGAAAAGGATGAAACTCAACACCCCGAAATCCAAAGTCATGGTTCTCTCCTGACAAGTAGTGCTTTGATCTCTGTAAGTGAGTGAGAAGCAGCTACTACAGGTGTAGGAATTCCACTACTTTGGGGCCTTGCTCAAAACGGAAGGCTTCTGCTTCTGTGTTCACATTCAGATTCTTCAGACACAAACTTGAATCCTCCCTACTATGTGATTTTAATGTAAACTAGCTAAGCAAGAGTTACAGATGGGAAATACTAGAACACAGCCTTAGCATTCTGCACATTATCATTTTATTACTAAAGGGACAGGAACTGTCCTCTAGTTACTGGATGCATCCAACACATCCCTCCCACTTCCATGGCTGCAAAACAAAGACATTCAGAATAAAAATAAGCTTAGAAGCCCTATAAAATGAATTGCCATACCAGCTGAGAAATCATGTTCATCCAGAAAGCAGTATAAAAAATATCCAACAAGCCATGGTTGCCTATGTAAAGCTGCAGCAGTCTAGGCTTTTTAGATATTCAGAACAGTTCCTGAGAGAGGTCAGTAATTTGCTAGATGGATACAAGGTTCTTTGTCTTCACAAAAATCAAACATAATGATAAGATCCTCTTCGGATTATGCTGATGTAAGATGTAGCTAGCTTATTCACTCCCCATTTCCAGCTGCCAACCCGACCCTATTACTTGTACAAACACTGTCCTTATTCTGATGGAGGTTTACTTAAAACATGATACAGATGGAGTGTTACCTAAAACATGATACATATACCTTCCATTATTGGAGTATGTCTGTCAGAGAAGTAAGATAAATGGTTAGAAAAGTATTCAGGCTTTGGGAAGCTGGGTCATATGGCTAGACACTAAAGTTCTTAGGGACATCATCCATTTAACACTGCCCAGCAGCACCTTCATACAGCTGAATAAGTCATTCACAACAATCCCCTGTCCATAACCAAGATGGTCTGTTACTGCTGTCCTCCTATATCCCATTAATGTCCTTGCCCACATTTGGCCTCCTAATCTTTCTCTCTCTCTTAGCAACATGGCTTCAGAAAGGGAAATAGTATGTTAATAGCTACCTTTTACATCAATAATCACTTTCAGGGAATGGACAATGAAAATCTTACTAGTACAGTTGTTATTGATCCTGCAAAGGTCTTTGACACTGAATAATATCCTCTGCATCTCCACTGATTATTTCATTACAGATCCACTTCCAATGCACTTACCCGGCTAAACTCTTACTTGAGTGGTCGGTCCTACAAAGTCTGGGACAACAGCTCCTTCCCATACTCCTAGCAGGTTAAAAATAGTTGTTCTTCATTGCTCTGTCTTAGGTCATCTCCTTTTCACTATTTTCATAAATGCCTTCGATTAACTATCTCATCATACCTGTGTGCTTTTCTAGGTTGATGATGACCCAGTAATATTAGCCTCTGATGCAACCCCAGCTAAAGTCATCTCAACTCTTATTGACCACATAAATTTTGCAACTGGTTTAATTCCATCGAACATTGTATTAATGTTAAAAAAGCTCCTCTCACTGGTTCTGAATGTCTCTACTGCTAACGATATTTTAATACTCAGTCATCTGGCTTGATTACATTCCTTTTACAGCTCATAGTTGTAACATAGCTACTAAGCCTATGGCTATACAATCTGCATGTTACAAAACTACATATCTGCTAATTCACAAAGCCGGAAACATCACTGGAAAAGAAGTAGCTACCCTTGCCATGAAGTTTTACCTTACACTTATACCACCTGTAACAAGCCTTGAGTCCTCTTTAATTAAATCTTTAATTTTACTGGGCAGTCTCTTCACAGAATACCATTGTCTTATATTTATCAAGGCTAAGGTCTTAGCCATAGTACACACAGAGCTAAAATTATCTAATGCTTTCTCTAGAACGTTTTTCTTTTCTTTTAATCTCAACCACTGCATAACTTGCATGCTTTCTTCAAATATAAAAATTCTGTTATTAATTTGCAGTCATCTATCTCCAGTGCTTTCTCACCTCCATCTCCCTAGCTATACAATTGCATGCTCCACCAAAGCCTTTTCGTATGGAGGTTCCCAACCACAGAATTTAATTCCTTTGATGGCATGATCCTCCCTTCACTTTTCTACGTTTAAGTCAAGTCGGACCTCCCATCATCAAGCAAATGATGTGTGTAGCTGTACACAATAGAGATCATTTATGTCTAGTTCATTAATCCAAATACACATCAATCATTTATAATGAATATGTGATTTTATTAATGTAGTGGTATTCCTTCATTAGATCTGTTACTATATAAGTTATTTTATATAAGTTTTTTTTCTTTATATCTTACTGTAAGCAACACACTTGGAATATAAATCAAAGCTATGTGTTTCTTTGTATATTTAAAAATAATGAGGAAACTTTCCTGTGAGGAAGATCTAAAATTCCCTAGAGTTCAGGCACCTAATAAAAAACATACTGTGATTAACCCATCTAATAACAGATGGTAGAAATGCCTTCTTTAAAAACCTTTCCAAAGTATAAATCCAATAATGAAAGTAGGGAAGCACAAGCTAGTTCAAGTTGAATCTTCTTTATTAAAAACATACAAGCAAGAGATCCAAATAGTAGTTAAAAAAAACAGAATAAAGTGTAGAAATTCACCATTGCATTTATATTCCTGTTTAAAGGAAAACTCTACCCCAGAACTAAAAAAACTGCTTTTTTCACTCTATCTTTGTTTCCTGACTTATTTTAACACCTCAAAATTACTTTAAGTGCTTTATTTGTAATTTTAGCCTATTTTCCACAACATGGCTACCAACGGGGCTTTATGTATCAGCGTAATCTTGTACTCCTTCAAGCCTTTCTCTTTCCCATAATGCTTTGTATGACTCATGCCAGATATAAGGAAGTAACTTTGAATTCCTATGCCATTAACATACAATGGGATTTGGGAGGGTCACTGTTATTTTCTTTACCTTCAATCACCCTCATTTATGTTTGGCTCAGACCTTAATTTACACTATACTTCAAAGTTATCCAGCTACAGCCAGAAAAGTAACTACATTTCAGGTCTTTGTTCAGTGTTTTCGCTAGGGAATCTTAGATCTTCCACAGAGAGAAGTTTCCTCATTATTTGTTTTTGGACCCAGTATATTGATATACTGGGTTTGTGAGACTTTGAGGGACACCACTGAGACTGTTTCTTTCTTTTATATTTATACTGTCTCCCGTAGTGTTCTTCTTTCAAACATTTCTATTTCTTATAAGGTAATTAGGTAATAGCTAAAATGGTGGCCATTGGCTTAGTCACTTTTCAGTGAGCAATAATAATTTAGTCCAGGCTTTCTAAGAGTTCAGCCTTAGTTAACATGTAAGTTCTTGTTTTTCTAAAGTATTTGAGATGTCTCCTTCATGTTCAGCGAGGTGTACATGATCAAGTATTCGAATTTTAAACCCAGAGTGTCTTCTGTGGAGTTGAAGGTATATGGCCAGTGCATTGTTTCTACATTTAAACTATATCTTGGATAGATGACCCAAAATCCTTTGTTTCAGTTTAACAGTCTTTCCCTCATTAAATACATTACATCCATTGCAACTAGCCCTGTAAACAGCTTCTGTAGAGTTGCAGACTCTGCCTGCATTAGTCTTAATAAGTTTCTTTAAATATGTCTCCCTCTTGAGTGTAAGTGCCTCTACCTCTTCCATTCCTCTATCTCCAACCACTCTTAATTCTTACAGTCTCACAACAACCTACCTGTCTAGTCTGTCTCCTACACTCTACCTCCCCTACATCTCCTACTAGCCATTCCTACTTTCCTTTATTGTTTCCAATCCCCTATACAACTAGATCCTTCCCACTTTAAATAAGCATCTGCCTAACTATTAACTCATTTTGCTCTAAGCAGCTAAAATAATATTGTAACTAGTCACATTTTCTTCTGCTAATTGTTTAAAACCTTGTTTGTAACAACTCACATACTTGTCTGCCAATTGTTAATACTCTGTATAATTGAATTGCCTGAGGAGCTTTTTTTTTTTCCTCTCCAGGTCTCTGCTTGTAAGATCTTATAGCTGATTGTTACTACTATGTTACTAAAATTTAATAAATTGTTTTCTAGTCCAGAGGAGCTTTTCTCCCAGGGTCTCTGCTGAAAATGAGCCAAAAGCTCAGCCAGACTAACCCGGTTAACAAATGTAACATAAATAAATAAAAAAATAAAATAAATAAGTACAAATTGAACAGTTTGTTTCACATTTTTCATGTTCCTTTCCTGTGGTTTAGGTTTTCCTTCTACTAAGCTCCTAATATTTCTAGCCTTCCTATATACAAAAGTCAGGGCTTCACCCAAAATGTCTACAAGATAAGGTCTTTCCATTATTATGGCCCAGTTCTCCTTGATAATATTCTTGATACAATGAAAATCCATAGTATATGTCAGTATGCAGCTGTGTTTTTTATAGTCCACAGATTTCTTTACAGCTTAGGTTACTACAACAGTGACTTAATAATGAACATATTTTATAATCCAATTACCTGATTACCTTTTTGTTTTAAGCATATTCATCTTTGGTTGAAGTTGAAAACAGATTATGTCTTTTTTATGTCAAACAGCCTGCACATAAAAAGTAGCTATCATATAGAAGCAGTCATTTTCTAGAGGATTTTGTGCAGAATAACTTTGTGTTTATTTATGTTCTTTCAGATGTAATGTTATTTCAGTTTGAGATAGTGAGGGTCGGAATTTTGAATGTTGGCAGTATGACTGGTATGGGGAGAGAGCTAGCTGATATGATGGACCAAAGGAAGGTTGGTATATTGTGTGTGCAAGAGACCAGATGGAAGGGGAGCAAGGCTAGGTGTATCGGAGGTGGCTTCAAATTGTTTTATCATGGTGTGGATGGGAGGAGAAATGGCGTAGGCATTATCCTAAAGGAACAGTATGCTAAGAGTGTTTTGGAGGTGAAAAGAGTGTTGGATAGAGTGATGTTTATGAAGATGGAAATTGACGGTGTAATGATGAATGTTGTTAGTGCATATGCTCCACAAGTTGGGTGTGCGATGGATGAGAAAGAAAAATTTTGGAGTGAGTTGGATGAAGTGGTGATGTCTGTACCCAAGGGTAAGAGCCTGGTGATTGGAGCAGATTTCAATGGGCATGTTGGTGAAGGGAACAGAGGGGATGAGGAAGTGATGGGTAGGTATGGTGTTAAGCAAAGGAATGCAGAAGGTCAGATGGTAGTGGATTTTGTGAAAAGGATGGACATGGCTGTGATGAATACGTATTTTAACAAGAGGGAGGAGCATAGGGTGACATACAAGAGTGGAGGAAGATGCACACAGGTGGATTATATCTTATGTAGAAGGGCCAGTCTGAAGGAGATTGGAGACTGTAAAGTGGTGGCAAGGGAAAGTGTAGTTAGGCAGCATAGGATGGTGGCTTTTAGGATGACATTGGTGATCAAGAAGAGGAAGATGAGTGTGAGGGCAGCACCAAGGATCAAATGGTGGAAATTGAAAAAGGGTAATTGTGAGGTGATGTTCAGGGAAGAATTAAGACAGGCACTGGGTGGCAGTGAAGAGTTACCGAATAGCTGGGTAACTACAGCAGAGCTAGTAAGAGAGATGGCTAGAAAGGTGCTTGGTGTGACATCTGGAAAGAGGAAGGAGGATACGGAGACCTGGTGGTAGAATGAAGAAGTACAAGAGAGTATAAAGAGAAAGAGGCTGGCAAAGAAGAAGTGGGATTGTCAAAGCGATGAAGAAAGTAGATAAGAGTATAAGGAGATGAGGTGCATGGCAAAGAGAGAGGTGGCTAAGGATAAGGCGTATGAAGAGTTGTATAAAAGGTTGGACACTAAAGAGGGAGAAAAGGACCTGTACTGATTGGCTAGACAGAGGGACCGAGCTAGTAAAGATGTGTAGCAGGTAAGGGTGATAAAGGATAATGATGGAAACGTACTCACAAGCGAGGAGAGTGTGTTGAGCAGATGGAAAGAGTACTTTGAGGGGTTGATGAATGAAGAGAATGAGAGGGAGAGAAGGTTGCATGATGTGCGGATAGTGAATCATGAAGTGCAGTGGATTAGCAAGGAGGAAGTAAGGATAACTATGAAGAGGATGAAGAACAGAAAGGCTGTTGGTCCAGATGACATACCTGTGGAAGCATGGAGGTGTTTACATGAAATGGCAGTGGAGTTTTTAACTAGATTGTTTAATGAAATCTTGGAAAGTGAGAGGATGCCTGAGGAATGGAGAAAACGTGTTTTGGTACCGATTTTTAAGAATAAGGGTGATGTGCAGAGCTGTAGTAACTACAGAGGGATTAAACTGATCAGTCACAGCATGAAGTTATGGGAAAGAGTAGTGGAAGCTAGGTTAAGAAGGGCGGTGATGATTAGTGATCAGCAGTATGGTTTCATGCCGGGAAAGAGCACTACAGATGTGATGTTTGCTCTGAAAGTGTTGATGGAGAAGTACAGAGAAGGTCAGAAGGAGTTGCATTGCGTCTTTGTGGATTTAGAGAAAGCATATGACAGGGTGCCTAGAGAGGAGTTGTGGTATTGTATGAGGAAGTCGGGAGTGTCAGAGAACTATGTAAGAGTGGTACAGGATATGTACGAGGGTAGTGTGACAGCTGTGAGGTCTGCAGTGGGAGTTACGGATACGTTTAAGGTGGAGGTAATATTACATCAAGGATCAGCTCTGAGCCCTTTCTTATTTGCAATGGTGATGGACAGGTTGACAGACGAGATCAGACAGGAGGCCCAGTGGATTATGATGTTTGCAGAGGACATTGTGATCTGTAGTGAGAGTAGGAAACAGGTGGAGGAGACCCTGGAGAGGTGGCGATATGTGCTAGAGAGAAGAGGAATGAAGGTCAGCAGGACTAAGACAGAATATATGTGTGTGAATGAGAGGGAGGATAGAGGAATGGTGAGGATGCAGGGAGTAGACGTGGCGATACTGGATGAGTTTAAGTACTTGGGATCAACAGTTCAGAGTAATGGTGAGTGTGGAAGAGAGGTGAAGAAGAGAGTACAGGCAGGATGGAGTGGGTGGAGAAGAGTGTCAGGAGTGATTTGTGACAGACGAGTACCAGTAAGAGTGAAAGGGAAGGTCTACAAGAGGGTAGTGAGACCAGCTATGTTATATGGGTTGGAGGCAGTGGCATTGACAAAAAGGCAGGAGTCAGAGCTTGACGTGGCAGAGCTGAAGATGTTAAGATTTGCACTGGGTGTGACGAGGATGGACAGGATTAGGAATAAGTATATTAGAGGGTCAGCCCAGGGTGGAAGGTTTGGAGACAAAGCCAGAAAGGCAAGATTACGTTGGTTTGGACATGTGCTGAGAATGGATGCAGCGTATATTGGGAAAAAGATACTAAGGGTGAAGTTGCCAGGTAACAGTAAAAGACGAAGGCCTAAGATAAGGTTTATGGATGTGGTGAGTGAGGACATGCAGGTGGTTGGTGTGACAGAGAAAGATGCAGAGGACAGGAAGAAATGGAAACAGTTGATCTGCTGTGGTGACCCCTAATGGGAGCAGCCGAAAGAAGAAGAAGATGAGTACTGCTACAGTAGCTGCAAATATGGTGAAGAGCTGACTGATTTCTTAGAACATGATGATTCAGGTAGAGAGGTGATACCCAAGCTTTCACTTTGGTGACTGACACAGGTACTGGCTTACTGGTTTGTTTAGTACCTTTTAGTAAAAAGTAGAGATGTCCTACCCCTGAGCAATGAAATGGAAGAGTGCCTCTTTTTTAACCGGATGGTCCCCCCCTGCCACTGCTGGTATTCACCAGCTGATTCTAGGGTTACCACCATGCCAGGGATCAACCTTCTTTCACCCACAATTTTTTGCCACTGCCTCAGCTATTGAGGTCTTATGCAAGGTCCAGTCAGACTCATTGTCCCTGACCTCTCTATTTTCAGACAAGATATAAAATTGCACCCATGATCTAGTGGTCATACAGTTTGGGAGTATGAGCTTTGCATCTTTGTTGTTTGTAGACAATGTTGTACTCTTAGCCTCAAGTGTCTGTATTTTTAAGTATACAGAAGTGTGGCCCACTGCTGAATGTGAAGCAGATGTGATGAAAAGGATGAAATTAAACACTCCCAAATCAGAAGTCATAGTTCGGTCCTGACAAGTAGTGCTTTGTTCTCTGTAAGAAGTGGGAAGCAGCTACTACAGGGGTCTTGCTCAAAACTGAAGGCTTCTGCTTCTGTGTTGACATTCAGATTCTTCAGACAAAAACGTGAGTCCTCCCTACTACGTGATTTAATGTAAACTGACTAAGCAAGAGTTACAGATGGGAAGTACTGGAACACAGCCTTAGCATTCTGCACATTATCATTTTATTACTAAAGGGATAGGAACTGTCCTCTAGTCACTGGATGCTTCCAACACATACCTCCCACTTCCATGCCTGTAAAACAGACATTCAGAATAAAAATAAGCTTAGAAGCCCTTTAAAATGAATTGTCATACCGGCTGAGAAAGCATGTTCATCCAGAAAGCAGTATAAAAAAATATCCAACAAGCCATTATTGCCTATGTTAAACTGCAGCAGTCTGCCCTTTTCCGATATTCAGAATAGTTCCTGAGAGAGGTCAGTAATTTTCTAGGTGGATCCAAGGTTATCTGTCTTCACAAAAATCAAACATAATGATCAGATCCTCTTCGGATTATGCTGATATAGGATGTAGCCAGCTTATTCACTCCCCATTTCCAGCTGCCACCCCTAACCTGTTACTTGCACAAACACTGTCCTTATTCTAATGGAGGTTTACCTAAAACATGATACAGATACCTTCCATTTTTAGAGTATGTCTATCAGAGAAGTAAGATAAATGGTTAGAAAACTATTCAGGCATTGGGAAGCTGGGACATATGGCTAGACACCAAAGTTCTTAGGCACATCATCCACCTAACAGCACCCAGCAGCACCTTCATACAGCTGAATAAGTCATTCATAACAATCCCCTCTCCCTAACCAAGATGGTCTGTTACTGCTGTCCTCCTATATCCCATTAATGTCCTTGCCCACATTTGGCCTCCTAATCTTTCTCTCTCTCTTAGCAACATGGCTTCAGAAAGGAAAATAGTACGTTAATAGCTAGATTTTACATCAATAACCACTTTCAGGGAATGGACAATGAAAATCTTACTAGAACAGTTGTTCATAGGTTGGTACTAGGCTATCGGCCCTAGGGCCTATATAAGCCTAGCCATAACAATTCCCTGGCTATTTCTTTCCACAATATTTACTTCTCTGGACCCCTGTCTAGCAGGGCAACTGAAGTGATCCCCAGGGTGAATTTCCTATCTCCCATCCAATTGTCAAGGTTCCTTTTGAAGAGGATGAAAGAGGCGCTCTGCTTGACATGTATGGGCAGTGTATTCCAGAGTCTGGGGAGTCTCTGGGTCATGAACCTATCCTTCCAGCATGTTTTCTTCATTGTGATGACAAGGTTTAGATCCGTGGAGTGTGTGGCTCAGAGGGATTGGGATTTCTTTAAGTGTAGCATGTCCAACAGCTCTGGGTTTGATGTGGCCTTGTATGTTAAGCAGAGATTGCCTCTGAATAGACGATATGTGACAGAGTATAGCTGAAGTTTTTTTAGACAGTCAGTGCAGGGCATCTGCTTTAGGCCTGTGATTCTTTTAATGAGGTATTTCTGCAGCCTTTCCAGTTGTTGCAGATGTCTTGAAAAGCCCTTAGTGATGAGGTGTGCCACATAGAAGGATTTCCTGACTGTTGTGGCAATGTGGTTATCAAAGGTGAGACCACTGTCCACCTGTGTCCCTAAGTCTCTTATCACACTTTTCATGTTTAGTGTAATGCCCCCTATGTGGTAATTCATGGGTACATGTTTTTTCCCAAAGGGGATAACTATACATTTCTTGGCATTGAGCTTGAGCCCATGGCTTGGGCAGCAAACATCTGTTTTTGTAAGGCCCTTTTGTAGAATATCCACATCATTTGGGGATTCAGTAATGGCTCCCAGTTTGCAGTCATCTGCAAACATTATTAGCCAGAGTCCCTTAGTGTTAGCCTGTACTTCAAAGAAGTAGATGCCAAACAAGAGCAGTTCCAGGACTGAACACTGAGGTACTCCACTTGTCACTTGTCTGGAGCTGGATTTGGAGTCGGCTACTTTACAGTGTGGGTTCTTTCAGTAAGCCAGTTGGCAACCCATTGAGTAATGTAGGGATTAATGCCCAGCTTAGCAAATTTATCTATGATTCCAGAGTGGGGGATGGTGTTGAAGGCCTTCGCAAGTTCCAGATAGGCTGTGTGGACCGCCTTACCCTCATCCACAGCTCTGGAGACTGATTCAAAGAAGTCAATCAGGTTCAGGAGACAAGATCTGCACTTCACGAACCCAAACTGGGTGGGGTCCAGTGTTTGAAGGTTGCCAATGTCTTTGTTTATAAGTTCCATGATAATACGTTCCATGACCTTGCAGATCAAGCTCGTCAGACTGATTGGGTGGTAGTTCCCAGGATCCAAGGTGGATATCCCCTTGTGGAGTGGGATAACTGTAGCTGTGCACCATTCAGTGGGCATGAAGCCTGAGGTGAGGCTACGATTAAACATGACACTTAGGTGAGGTGCACAGCCCGGGATGTCATCTGGTCCCATGGATGCTGTATTCTTAGCTTTGGAGAGTGTGTTTTTTACCTGTGTGGCCATTATTACTGGAATTTGGAAATCTTTTGGTATTGAGATGGGCCCTTTAGGGGGTGAGAGGGGGGTGAAGTTGGCACTGAATTGATCTGCCAGGATATTGGGAATATCCTTGGGATCAGTGTATTTAATGCCATTCAGTTGTAGCTCAGAGCAGATCTGAGCATTGCTATTTAGATTCTTGACATAGCTATAGAATGCCTTGTGGTTGTCTTTGGAATCTTTGGCAATTTTATTTTTGTAACTAGCTTTGGAGGATATTATGATGGATCTCAGCTTCTTACTGAGGCTGGTAAGGGAGTTTTTTGCATCCTGGAATTTTGCTCTTTTCTCCAACAGTTTCTTCCTTTTGTTGTAAAGTTTGCTTATGGCAGGGGACCACCAGATTGACTTCCTTTTTTTGGAGGAGAGCGTCTTGGTTCTATTTGGGATGGCATGATTCATGCACGCATGGATGTGCTTGCACAGTGCCTTAGTGTAGGATTCAGCAGTCGAACTTTCAGTTCCCATCTGCATGGGTGTCATGAAGTTTGTCACTTCTGACTTGAGTAGCAGGAAGTTGGCTTTGGAGAAGTGTTTTATGGAGGTTTCCTTACTGGGGGGATGGTTCATAGGTTCATAGGTAGGTACTAGGCTATTGGCCCTGGGGCCTATACAAGCCCAGCCAAAAAGGTACCCTGGCTTTTGCCACCCAAGAAAATTATTTTCCTGTGCCACTGTTAAGCAGAGCCATAGAGGTGATCCCCGGGGTGAATTTCCTATTTCCCATCCAATCATCAACATTTTTCTTGAAGAGTGCTAATGAGGAGCTTTGTTTGATATAGATGGTGGTTTATTCAGGTATGGGAAGTCTCTGGGACAGGAATCTATCCCTCTGGCATGTTCTGTTTATTGTGGTGACAAGGTTTAGGTCCCTAGAGCGTGTAGCTCGGAGGGATTGGGATTTCTTTAAGTGGAGCATGTCCAATAGCTCTGGGTTTGACATAGCTTTGTATGTTAGGCAGAGATCACCTCCAAGTAGGCGATATGCAAAGGAGTAAAGTTGGAGTTTTTTTAGACGGACTGCATAGGGCATCTGATTGAGGCTAGTAATCCTCTTTGTGTGGTATGTCTGCGGCCTTTCCAGTTGTTGCAGATGTCTTGTTAGGTACATACCAAAAGGGGCGTTGCACTCTATAATGGGTCTAATGAGTGATGAGTAGAGGGGAACAGTGACCTCATTTTTTCTGGATGAGAAACCTTTTGTGATGAGGTGTGCCAAGTAGAAGGATTTCCTGACTACTGTGGTGATGTGATTATCAAAGGAGAGACTACTGTCCACCTGTGTCCCAAGGTCGCTTATCACACTTTTGGTGTTAAGTATGCTACCGCCTATGTTGTAGTTCATGGGTACAGAGTTTTTACCAAAGGGGATGACAATGCACTTTTTGGCATTGAGCTTGAGGCCATGGCTTTGACACCAGGCATCTGTCTCAGTAAGGCCCTTTTGTAGGATGTCCACATCATTAGGAGTTTCAGTTATGGCTCCTAGTTTGCAGTCATCTGCGAACTTCATTAGCCAAAGACCTTCTGTGTTCACCTGTACTTCAGAGAAGTAGATACCAAACGGGAGAGGACCCAGGACTGAACCCTGTGATACTCCACTTGTCACTGGTCTGAAGTCTGATTTGGAGTCTGCTACTTTCACAATGTGGGTTCTGTCAGTGAGCCAGTTGGCAACCCATCTTGTGACATAGGGATTTATACCTAGTTTAGTGAGTTTATCTTTAATTCCAGAGTGGAGGATGGTGTCGAAAGCCTTGGCAAGATCTAGATAGGCTGTGTGAACCACCTTACCCTTGTCTATGGCTTTGGTGACTGCTTCAAAGAAGTCTATCAGGTTTAGGAGACATGAGCTGCCTTTTACAAACCTGAACTGGGTGGAGTCCAGAGTTTGGAGATTACCAATGTCTTTGTTTATAAGTTCCATGATGATATGTTCCATGGCCTTGCAGAACCAGGCTCATCAGGCTAATGGGGCAGTAGTTCCCGGGGTCTGTGGTGGCTCCCCCCTTGTGGAGTGGGATAACCGTCGCTGTGCACCATTCAGCAGGCACAAAGCCTGAGGGATGTAGATATCAAGGGTGATTAGCTTATGGTCAGACTTGACCAATGACGGGGTGACCATAGGTGTGGAGCATCAATTTCCCATGTTGGTAATGAACAGGTCTAGGATATTGGAGCCCCTGGTGGGACTATGGATTAGTTGATCCAGGCCATTGTAATTTATGAATTCCAAGAACCGTTGGGCAAAGGTGTTAGTACATGAGTAGTTTTCCCAGTTAATGGCAGGGTAGTTGAAATCACCCAATATTAGGGTGTTTTGTTGTATCTTAATATTTTCCAGTATGTTTAGAAAGGTGTTGTGAGAATCTTGGGGCATGGTGGGGGATCTGTTGCAAGCTACAATTTGGATTGCAGTCTTAACTAGTGTTAGTTGCACCTGGGGAATTTCAGACACATTGTGTTGGGTAACTAGCCTGGTGGTGTGAATATCCTTGGTGAATATGGACACTCCTCCACCTTTAGTGTTTTGGTCCTGGTTTGATGGCCGAAAACTGTGGTAAGAGTTGTAGCCTGGTATTGCAGGGGTGCTCTCTGGAGCCTTGAACCAGATCTCAGTTACTGCACAGATATTGATGTTCTCCATTTTTAGGAGTACCTCAAGGGAGTACATTTTGAGGTTTAGACTTCTAGCACTGAGTAGCATTACCTTCAGATTTTGCTTGCTTGTACCTGTTGCGGTGGTGGTTTTGTCCTTTGAACTTTGCCTAAAAAAGGCACTATAGTGGTGGCAAGAGCCTTAGCCAGTATTCTGAATCCCAGGGACAACAGGTGCAGACCATCTTTGGCAAAGCATCCTGGTCTGTCGATCATGTCATCCCAGGCAGACAGATACCGGATACCCTTTGAATGACGCCAGAAGCCTAGCCAATTGTTGAAGTCAATCATTTTGTCCTTATACTGTGCTATCATTCTGGGCAAAAGCAGGATGCTACACAGGGCTAGGGTCATACCTGCCTGGGCCACATGATCTGATAGGTCTTCCATGTCTCTTTTCATGTAGTGCAGGGAGGTATGTCTCAAGTCACTCAGTCCAACATGGACAATGAAAGAGTCATATTTGTACTTGTTGTGGAGTGACTTGACTGCATGTGTTATGTGGTGGATCCTGGCACCTGACAGGCAGCTGACTGTAATTTTCTCCTTGCTCAGCCTGGTGAGTGGGACATCAGTGTGCCTGGCTATAGCGTCACCTTTGACTAAAGTGTAAAGTACGTTGTCTTGCCTTTGGGGCTGTTGGGTGGCACACTGGTGTTGTGAGCTATGTGACACTTTGGTTGTGATTGGTGTTTGCATTTCAGAATTCGGAAGTCCTTGTTGCTTGGGCAGGTTACTGTTAAGGGCCTCCACACATGAGGGTTTAGTGTTGCTATGTAAGGGTGTTGGAGGTATGGGTTTAGACAGGCTATGTGTTGCTTGAGGTGTAGCACTGGTGTTAACCTTCTCATCTTGACTGTCTAGCACAATCTTGGGTGGAGAGAGCTTTGCTTCCAGTTTGGCTATGTAAGTGCATATCTCGCAGGTTGTAGAGTTGGGTGGTAGGAGGAGAGGGTTGTTTGTGTACATGAGGCAATTGCTGCATTGCCCCACTATGCCAAGAGTCACCAAGTGGACAGCAGAAGTCACCAGAAGCTGACCCTTGGACATGCCTGGTTTGGTACTTTTTTTTGTAAAATACAAGAGCTGTTTTCCCTTACCTTAGCAAGGTACTTTGCAATTAGAGGCTGTTTAGTGCCTACGATTAATTTCTCCTTATTAACAAGGAGAGTTGAGTGCTTGTTATACCTCTCAACCATACCGAATTACTCGTTTTTTACCAAGTTTTGGAGCCCAAATGAAGCCAGTCGGAACTGAGCTCATGGAGCTCACATTATCATTTCCAGCTGGTCTGGCTCAAATGCGAATGGGAAATCTCACTCACGATTACAGGGAAATTTATTACAGCAGCACTCCTCCGATGTTTGGACACTTGTTTTGGATCCAGTGTGTCCAGGTTTGGGTTAACTGGTGTGTGTGTGTGTGTGTGTGTGTGTGTGTGTGTGTGTGTGTGTGTGTGTGTGTGTGTGTGTGTATGTGTGTATGTGTGTGTGTGTGTGTGTGTGTGTGTGTGTGCGCGCGTGCGTGCGTGTGTGTGTGTATGCCCCCCGTAATACACTTGGTGGCTAGAGGTATTTCAGGCTCAAACCCTGTAAAAAGACCCTAAAGTCCCTAGCCACCACCATTTCTCAGCTTTGTCCAGATTTGTTGTGCTAAGAGTTGAGAAGAGCTATGGTGGGAAGTGAGAACAGAATTTGTATTCCCCCATTACTGGCTTTGTTGTCTGTCCAGGTTTTTCTGCTAAGAGTTAAGAGCTATGGTGAGTGAAAAGTGAGAACTGAACTTGTATTCTCCCATATTGGCTTTGTCCAGGTTTTTTTGTGCTAAGAGGTTGAGAGGCTGAGCTATGATGAGAAGTGAGAACTGAATTCACTAAATAATACCATTACATTTCAGTATTCCTATTTTTTAGGAAACTGCTGATTTGGCATAGTGGTGTTTTGCTCTGATTGTAGTGTGTAGGGTCCTGGGTTCAAGACTTACCAGTGACATGCATGATGATAACAACATTTTATTCTAGCAACTTTCCTAAATTATGCAAGTGATGTTTAAAAATGTGTCCCTGGTTTTTGACCTTTTGACCCCCCCCCCAAAAAAACTGAACTTGAAAATAAGTGCTAGAAGCTGTGCAAGATGCATATGGCTTAAACTACTGTCATTCTATTTATAGTGTGGGTGTGGAAGTAGACTTTTATGATGGAAATGTTCTGAATTGGGCAGTTTTGTCATTATTGGTTCATGCATTTTGTTTCATTGCCTACAGTATAGCCTACTGGAAAAATGTTCAAACAATAAATTTAAAATGCGCTCTAATAAGTGTGTTATATTATACAAGGAATAGAACTTAATAAAGTCAGGAAGGTGTATCAAAGAAAAGAACACATATATGTTTCTTGATTTGTGTGCAAGGGGCCAATGATTTGAAAACAGCCCAAAGGAAATCCTTATTCACCACTGGCCAGATGCATTTTCTTTGGATGTGGTTTGGGTTTCAGTGCTATTTCAATGAATGTGAATTTCAAGGGCAGAGAAGTTTTAATGCCAAGTCTATTTTCATTGACACAGTATTGCTTTGTTTAGCAGATGTCAAATTGAAATCCAAATAATCATTGTATATGGTAAATGGGACAAAATCACCAGGTAATGGGACATTGGAATTGCTGCAGAAGGTCAGTGGTGCCATGTTTTGGTTGTCTGTTCTTCAGTTTGCATTTGAAAGTTGATATCCCACAATTACATTGGAGTGGGAGGGGGTTATGTAAATATGTATGCAAATTAGATGTTAATCAGTGTACAGATTTGTACCTATTTTTCATGGGCCTTGTCCAGATATTTGATGTTTCCAGGTTGAGAGGTATGGTGCTTGTATCAGTTTAAGGCTTCCTAGTGCTTTCCAGTAGGTTTTAGAGCAAGTACTAGTTACAGGGATGCTTGAAGGTAAGATGAAAAAAATGGTTTATCCCAAACACTGCATTGTGCACTAGAGGAGTTAGATGTGAAAGTAGGTAACTTACGTTTTACCTGTCTAAAAAGTTAAGTTTAGTGGAGATTCACTATTTTTAAAACAGCAAGCTAGATTGAAAGGGGGTGGTCACTTTTGTATTCTGGTACTATGGAATACAGTAGGATGGCCAATAAATTTAAATAGTTGAAGGGGAGTGATTTCACAAAATGATAATTTTAAACACTCACAAGCCAGTAAAAGCAGAGAGGAAATGAGATATATAGTCAAATTAACATAAGGGGCAGGCAACTAGAAATACAGTGGTGTTTAAGAACACAACAGTAACTGGATGGGAGGGTGGGGGGGGGGGAATCTGCCTGACTCACAAGAGACAGAGCTGTGGTCTCTTTTCAAGTTTTAATATGCAGTTAAAAGCAGAATACAAGTAACACAGAAGGTAAAAAAAGAATCACAGTATTCAAAATAGAAAAAGGCAATAAAGTAATACAAAATACATCAAATAAAGAGTGAACTAACCTTTCCTCACAGCAAATTGTAGCAGAGTCTGGTTAAGCCTTTCTAGTAAAGCTCTGAAATGTTTTATTTTACCCAGTAAATAGAAGGTTTAGTTACTACCTTCACCCCTTCAGTTCACAGATGATTAACCTTAACTGACCTGTTCTATCTTATGTGTGAGTCCTTAATTGATCTATTCTGATTTCTGGCTGACTCACAAGAGACAGAGCTGTGGTCTCTTTTCAAGTTTTAATATGCAGTTAAAAGCAGAATACAACTAAAACACAAGGTAAAGAAAACAAATCACAGTATTCAAAATAGAAAAAGGCAATAAAGTAATACAAACTACAACAAGTAAAAAGCAAACTAACCTTTCCCTCACAGTAAAGTGTAGCAGAGTCTGGGTGAGCCTTTCTAGTAAAGCTCTTAAATATTTTACCCTTTAAATAGAAGGTTTAGTTCCTAGCTCCACCCCCTCAGTTCACAGATGATTAACCTTTAACTGACCTGTTCTATCTTATGTGTGAGTCCTTAATTGTTCTGTTCTGATTTCTGGCTGACTCACAAGAGACATGGCTGTGGTCTTTTTTCAAGTTTTAATATGCAGTTAAAAGCAGAATACAAGTAAAACACAAGATAAAGAAAACAAATCACAGTATTCAAACTAGAAAAAGGCAATAAAGTAATACAAAATGCAACAAATAAAAAGCAAACTAACCTTTCCCTCACAGCAAAGTGTAGCAGAGTCTGGTTGAGCCTTTCTAGTAAAGCTCTGAAATGTTTTATTTTACCCCTTAAATAGAAGGTTTAGTTCCTACCTCCACCCCCTCAGTTCACAGATGATTAACCTTAACTGACCTGTTCTATCTTATGTGTGAGTCCTTAATTGATCTGTTCTTATTTCTGGCTGACTCACAAGAGACAGAGCTGTGGTAGTTTTTCAAGTTTTGATATGCAGTTAAAAGCAGAATACAAGTAAAACACAAGGTAAAGAAAACAAATCACAGTATTCCAAATAGAAAAAGGCATTTAAAATTAAAAAACC
>NC_056732.1:846740070-846747570 GCF_019279795.1 Protopterus annectens
CTTCTAAAAGTCAACTCCACAGTAAATCACAACCAAGGCAGGGAATGTTTAGATATGCTCAGGATCATTAAAAACTGTAACTTTAGGCATGTTGGGTCCAGCTTTCACATCTCTACTCCCTACACTGGCCAGCTGGAAGACCCTTCACCTCCTCCTTCCCTCACAGCAGGGAAAATGGCTTTCCTTTTGCCTGCGTTAAGGAATCCCTACAGCCACAGAGGACATGGTTATCCCCTCAGTCTTAGGGGCTAGAAAGGTTACACCAAGAAAGCTGTGGGAAAAAGACTGGTTGTCTGAGGAAACAAGTGACCATCAGAGTCTACCACCAGCTTAGATTAGGAAAATTTGAAGCTGGTAATGACCCCAGAAATGGCACTCCATAAAAGTTTCTTCTGCCCGGCACACGTGCAGTGGAAGTTGCAACCAAAGCATACAGATGGCTGCTCCATCGTGTAAGCACCAGAAGAGGTAGAGAAAAGTGGGTAGCAGGGCATTAATGAGAGCTGTAAAAAGTGACTGACAGAACAAGAGGTCTCTATAAACCACTGATGATTCCACAAAAAGAACAATATCCCTAATCTCAGCACACACAAAAAGTTTTAACCCACTGAATAAATTTCAAATTTTTCCTCACAAAAGTTTACTCCAAAGCACTGACATATTGTCTCCTATAATATGCACACGCTAATCCCAATCACTGTTTCATATATAGGGAAATGTTAAAAAACAGGAGGGTCTTTTTCCTTAACAGGGACTTAAACTTCCCAGCTCCTGAAGGATCACTAGCCAAATGACAGATTCACAGGGCCCACCAAAGAACACCTTCTCATAAAATAACTTCCCAGCTCTCGAAAGATCACTAGCTGACTGACAGATTCAAGCAACCCACCAGAGCCACTACGCTTCCTTGGAACAGAGAAAAAAGCTACTAGCGTTTTTGTGCTCCAACTGCCTTTTATGTGGAGCTTCACATACGCTCCTGGCAGTTGGGAGCATATTAAAGATGCCTAAAGCTCTGTGAAGCTGGATAGATGCATGGGGTAAAACTTCGATATAGCTTAGGCTACTGCAATGGCAATTTATGTACTGAACATTATCATAGATTGCTGTGAGGCTATACATAAGTTCTGAGTTGCCACTGTAATGCACACCTCTCTCGAATTTTTAAGTAATACACTGAAGCTTAAGCCAACAAATTGATTAAAAGAACAAGAGTAACTGGCAAAGCCTGGTAGGATGGTTAACGGAAAGAGACACTCAAAATAGAAAAGAGGCAAAGCCTGGTAGGATGGTTAACGGAAAGGACACTCCAAAATAGAAAAAAGAGGGCTGGTATCTAACATATATAAGATGCTGCAGGAAGATAAAGGATAGGCAAAGAATAGTGGTCTCCACTGAATACACACTATTGCAATTCCTATTTTTCCTCCCCACAGCTGACCATCAGTTGCTACCACCTCCTCTCTTCATTCACCAGATCTGCTTGACATGCCTGCCCACCTGCCTCAGGCACAGACAGACCCACATCAGGGTCTGTTTGGAAGACAGAGTATGCTAACAGCATAAAACAGAGACCTCAAGGATAAAGTACAGTTTTGTACCTACCATAAATGTAGATGTTCGAGGATCCACATTGCTGCAGTCCTTACTATTGGGTAGTCCAGCTTGTCCAGTCGGCCCGGAATACCAGAGATAGTATGGCCCAGCGTGGGTCAGGGCGCGATGACAGGGACTGACGTCAGTACGTCAGGGTACTAATGCGCATGACCGACGCCATATCCTCTGGGCTCTTTTCTTGCCCCAGATGTCAGAAGACCCTAAAAAGAGAAGGCCCAAAAATACCTGCAATCGAAAATATGTACAATATATACAAAATATATACAAAATATCCAAGATATAACCTCACCTACACAACCACCCCTAAATACAGAGGGAAGGAGGGAGGAATGGGGTCCCAGACTGCAGCAAATGTGGATCCTCACGAACATCTACATTTATGGTAGTACAAAACTGTACTATGTTCTTACGTCGCTCCACATTGCTGCAGTCCTTACCATTATTGGGTAGAATCTAGAAGCAGAGGTAAGGAGGCTGGCAAATCATAAAGAAGTAGGAGCTGACAACATGCCTTTGCAAAACAGCTGTGGCAAAACCAGCCCTAGGACTTAGAGTAGATAGGAAGGTGATAATGCTTAGAGAAAGTATGCACTGAACTCCAAGTAGCTGCCCCTCCAAACCATATCCAGTGCCACCCCAGAAATGCTGTTGAAGTGGCAGTAGCCCTAGTGGGACAGTGGCCTAATCCCAGCTGGGTCCTGCTTGCCATGATGGGAATAACAAATGCAATGCAAAACCCAATCCACTAGAAATAGTTTGTTTTGACACAGGCTTGCCCTGCGTAACTCAAAGCAAAAGAACAAACAACTGCTGAGACTGCCTAAAAGAATGCTTAGTCCTGCTTAAATAATAACGAATTGCCTGTGTACATCTAAAGTGTGCAAAATCTTTTCCCTACTTTATTTTAGGAGGTCTGCATAAAAAGTGACAATAATGAATAGTTTGGTTTAAAGCCACACACTAGAAACCACCTTAGGCATAAAGGAAGGATTAGTATATAATGATACCCTATCCTCATGGAAAATCAAAGGCTCTCACTGCCATAAGGGCCCCGTAACTCAGACACCCTTCTTGCAGAAGTAATAGCCAACAGAAAAGCAAAGTCTTCCATGACAAGTATTTCAATTCAGCAGTAGCCAGAGGGCTCAAAAGGATTGTCAGAGTAAGTTTTCCAACACAAAAATTGAGATCCCAAGCAGGAGTAGGAGCTCTACGTGGGGGTCTTATATTCTTTTGCCCTCTAAGAAACTGCTTGAGACAAAGGATGCGAAAACAATGGTGGTGGGGGCACAATCATAGTGAGCTGAAATTGCTGCAGCATGAATCTTAATGGAAGAGAAGGACAAACCTTTGTCCAATAACTCCGCAAGATATTGGCGGGCCACACTCAAATTCGCCTCAGAACCCTGCAAATTCTTTGCTGTACTCCAATAGAAAAATCTCTGCCATTTTTCAGCGTACACTTTTCTTGTACTCAGGTCTTCTAGCTTCCCATAATCACTAAAACTTTGTTGAGGAAGTTGAGACTCTCTTGTGTTTCTCGGTCAATAGAATATGCCAAAACTGGTAGATGAAGAGAGTAGCTTGACATGAGTGAATCGGCAATGTCCTTCTGAGATAACAGATGAGGAATCGAAGGTAAAATAAGCCCGGGAGGCTTCCGCCCACACGAACTCCACGTAGTGGTAAAATTACCAGTGTTGCCGAGGCCAATCTGGAGCTATCAAAAGTCATCCTTGGGTTGTCTTGTCTGGACTTTTTAATGAACACTTTGGAAGAAAAGAGGCAGAGGGTGGAAAGGCTACACATGAAGGTTTTTCCAACTGAAAGACAGGGAGGCATCCACTTTCCAAGCTGTGTGATGAAACCCTTTGTGCAAAACTTTGGCAGCAGGTGGTTTAGTGGAGAAGCGGGTAACAGATCTATGTTCAATGAGTTCCCCATGACACTGTCAAGTTCTGAAAGCTGGCAAGAAGATCCAGTTTCACTCATTGGGGGATCCATGATTTGTCTGCTTAACACATCTGCTAAGGGTTCTGTGCTCCCAGGCAGAAACACCATGCCTTGAAGAGTTAGTTGTGCAAGCTTAAAGCAGTCTCCCATAAAATCATTGCTTGCCTGCATAGAGGATAAGAATGTGTTCCCCTTGCTTGTTGATGTACCACCTTGACAAAGTTGTGTTGTCTGTTAGAATCAACACCTGCCCTGGAAGAAGTAACTCGCCAAAGCTTGAAAGCCATTAATGCAAACTGGACTGCTAACATCTCCTTCCATGTTGATATGTAGATGCTGTAGTCTGGCAGGCCACTTGTCTTGTATCCACTTTCCATTTAGATGAGCTCCCAAGTACAATGTCCTAGGCATCTGTCGTTAAAATCTGACTCGGGCCTCTGGCCGGGTCACAGAGAGTCCCTTTGTTTAGGTGACATTCTCCCTGGAGCCCACCACACAAAAATTCTTTTTTGAAGGCAAGGTATTATTTGAATGACAGTGTCCAAATCCTGGCAGCATGCTGTGTCCACATTTTGAGATACCATTGCCTGCAGCTCTCACTTATGCAGCTTTGGCACCTTCAGAAGCAGCCAGAATGCTAAGCACCATTAAGTAAAACCCTAATAAGCTTAGAAGGATCAGTCCCCAAAATGCATTCAGCTTGCGGACTGATGAGATAGTTGATGGAAGTAAAGTGATAGACTCTTTTGTTTGTCCGGGGTTAAAAAGGCCATCTGAACTTGCTGTATTCAGTCTCACACCCAGAAAGCACATGTCTTGAGAGGGTACTAGACTGGACTCTTATTTCGTTCCTCACAGAATACCCTAGGCATCTTTAGCACTGCTATAAACATATTCCAAATGCTGTAGAAGGTCTTCCTTTTTCTGAGCCCCAGGGAATCAGCCAGGCAGTCAGGTCCAAGTAAGGATAGATTTACGAATTCCTTTTAGCCTGAAAGTAAGCTTTCATCACTGAGCCAGAACCTTTGTGAATACTCACAGAAATGGAAGCAAGCCAAAGGGCAATGCAGAGGGAACTGATAATGAGGGAATTTCCAGCTCGAAAACGCAGATACTTCCTGCAACTTAGTCACCCATCTTATAGGCACATGAAGGTAAGCTTCCTGAGATCTAAAAGATTTACGACCATCCAGTGATCTTTTGCAACAGAGGTAAAGCTGTTGTAACGCCAACATCTTGAACTTGGGAATGTCCAGATAAGTGTTGAGGATAGATGAACCAAAATTGGTCTCCACGGCTCCCCTTCTTTGGTACTCAGGAACAGTAGAGAATAAAATCCTAGGCCCCCTTTCTGATACAGGGACTGGCTGAATGGCCTATTTGGAGTAACAGAGAAATTTGTTGTGAGCCTCTTTCCTTTGTGGAGGAGGAACATCTGGCATGCCTTTGAAAGGGGCAATGTATGGAAATAAAACCTGTAACCGTGGTGAATGATATCCAACACCCATCTGTCTTGAGTAATTAAATCCCAATTTCCTTTGAAAAAGAGACAGTCTTCCTCCTAAAGGAGCTGCCAGACGAGAATCTACTGGGCAGCTGAAAAGGCAGGTCATTGGGTCTGTTTCACGAAAGGACTGACCCCTGCCCTCACCAGAAGTCTGAGCAGGTGAACTCCCCTGTTCTAGGCCTAAAAGAACCTTGAGCTCTGCCCTTCCACGTCTAGACCTACCCCTAGACTGGGAATCATAAGCAGGATATGTCCATCCCTTAGTAGGCCAATTTCTACTAAACTTGGGTGGCTGCACCTGCAAAAATCTTTAACAGTTTGCATAGACTTAGCTTTGTCCTCCATTTTCTTCTTTAAAACTGCTTCCACAGGCGAACCAAACAACACATCAGACCTGTAAAGGAGCATCCAAAAATCCTTGTCTTAACATGCGTATAGCTAAATTCTGATCCTCAACCAGGCATGCCTGCGAAGAACAGAACTAGTGGCAGCCACCCTCGAGGAGGCCTGTACAGCATCAAAACCACATTGCAAAAGAATGCTTACCCATTTGTTCAGACACATGAACTAAATCCAGCAACTCTTTACACTCAATACCTTCCGCCACCAAAGCATCCACCTTAGATTTCAGTTGTGAAAGGAGATAATTTTGAAATAATATTTAAGCATGTGAAACTGACAATTCAACGCCTCATGGCTAAAGTGGAAGAAGTATACACTTTCTTTCCCCATCTATCCAAAGCCCTTGCCTCTTTATCAGTCGGGAACAGGGGTTTTAACCACAGAGGCCTTAACACCTTTAGGTCCCTGAGAAACAGTTTTCGGGTCTGCCCTAGGACTCTTAAAAGATACTTATGAGCTTCCAGGCACCCTAGTACCTATCAGGTTTAACAGGAGCAGGAGGCAAAGAATCAGGAGTTCAGGGAAGCCTCTGCAAAAAACATCTTCCACCACATTCAACACAGGAGGTATAGCTGGGGCCTATGCTGGGGCAAAACAAGAATTCCTAAGCCTTTTCCTGGAATCAGAGTAATCCTGGCCTTCCATTTAAAGTGCTCCCTCATGGAATGCAGAGTCTCTGAAATGAGAAATCCTCAGGAGGAGAAGCTGTAGGAGGAATCATCCACATCAGAATCAGAATAAGGAGGATACTCCTGCAAATCTTCCTCAAGAGAAGACTCAGAAGCCTCTGAACACTGTTCAAAACTATCAAACTCTGAGTTCCACCTCCTAGGCCTCTTATCAGGAGGGGCATAGAACCTCTAATCATAGTAATCAAATCTTCTGCCATTTTAAGCATATGTTTGTTAGGCACAGAACCTGAAATGCTAGGAGAAGCCCCACTGAAGCTGAAACAGGCCTGCCTCTCAAAGAGTGTTGGCAACAGAAGGAGAGGCTCTAACTACCTTGGGAAGAGAGGCAAGAACAGTTACCTGAGAAGGCGCCTCAGCCTGGCGTACCTCCTGAGAAGGCACATCCTGTAACAGTAAAGTCTCTGCCTGAGACTCCAAAGAAACTCCTGGCAAAACCTCTGGCTCCACTGAGTTTCTAAAGAACCCACGTCCGGGACTGCGGTTCATCAACCCTAGGCTTCGCTGTTTGTCCTTGCGCTTTTTGGATTTAGCGGGCGTCGGAGCACTCGAGGGGATTTTAAAATTGCAACGCTTCCCAAACACTAACCTGGCACAGTCTAACCGCTCTCTTAATAGTGCGTTTGTTAAACCTAGCACAAGAGCGGCATCCAACAACGTCGTGCTTAGGCCCTAAACAAGGTATACACAAGGTATGGTAATCCCTATGAGGTATCTGTTTCCCACAAGAAATACAGTTATTCACTTTTTCTGACATCCGGTTAAATACTGAGGCAAGAAAAACCAAAATGTTCTAGCAACGGGTACTTAGCCAACTCTGATTCGGTCTGAAACTCCGGCCGGAAATATTTCAGAACGCCAACCTGCACTAACCTGCTTCTGCATCGGACCATGCGGCAAAAGACTGGCCCCAGGATATGATCGTCGGTCATGCGCATTAGTACCCTGACGACTGACGATCAGTTCTAATGCGCCCTGACCCGGCGCGTCAGCCATATACTCTGGTATTCGGGCCGACTGGACAGCGGACTACCCAATAGTAAGGACTGCAGCAATGTGGAACGAAGAACATCGGCATAAAAACTAAACTCCAAGAACACCACTTAATCATGCAAAAGGACGGAAATGTTAAGTTCTTTTGTCCTCACAAAACATGGCCTAATATTGCTAATAAAAACTGTTCTTTAAATACATGCCCCAGATCACATAACCACATACATTTAAACACATATACCAAAATTAAAACCGCTCAAGAACCATTAAATCAAAATAAAATGTGTCCAATAATTAAATGTTAAAACACTTACAAAACATACACACACTACCCCTTAA
>NC_056732.1:846752570-846755727 GCF_019279795.1 Protopterus annectens
CCAATCTTGAATCTTTAATTCTGCACATCGCTCTAACTCCTGCCTTTTTAATGCCACACTCTCAACCCATATATAACATAAGCTGGTGTCACTACCCCTCTTACCCTCATGGAGCCTTCCCTTTCACTCTTACAGGTACTAAGTCTGCTCACAAATCCTCTGACACTTCTCCACTCACTCCATGCCATGTGCTCTCTTCTTCACCTCTTCCACACTCACCGTACTCTGGACATGACCCCAAGTATTTAAACTCATCACCTTCATACCTCTGCTCAACTTGCATCATCACCAGAATTTCCTCTATCCTCTCTCTCATTCCTTATATTCTGTCTTAAAGTCCTGCTGACCCCATCCATTCTCTTCTCTCAGGAGCATATCTCCATCTCTCCCACGGCCTCCTCCACCCTGTTCCTCTCACTACAGATCACAATGTCATCTGCAAACTTGCTCACCCAGTCCAATGGGACTTACCAACCCCATAATCTTGTCTGTCCCTTCTCCATCCTGTTGCAAATAAAAAAGGCACGAGAGCTGATCCTTGAGTGCCAGCCCCACCTCCCACCTTAAACTAATCAGTCTCCACATGAAGACCTCACCACTGTCCCACTGCACCCTCACCACCTTATCCTGTACCACTCTTACGCCAATTTCTGACACTCTTCCTCATACAATACTACAACTCCTCTCTAGGCACCCCTGTCATATGCTTACTCTAAGGCTACAAAAGCCTGTGCAACTCCTTCACAGCATTTCTGACATTCGCTGTATATCCATCAACACTCACAGAGCAAAGATCGCATCCTGTGTTGCTCTTTCCTGGCATGAAACCATACTGCTGACCCTCACACAATCATCGTCCCTTCTTAACAGCACTTCCACTACTCTTTCCCATAACTCGCTGCCGATGATCCGTTTCATCCCTCTGTAGTTACTCTGCCACGTCACTTGCCCCTTGTTTTTAAAATCGGTGCCAAAACACTTTTCTCTCCATTCCTCAGGCATCCTCTCTCACCAGATTTCGTTAAATAATCGGTTAAAACTCCACTGCCATTTCACATAAAACCTCCATGCTTCCAAAATTGTGTCATCTGGGCCAACAGCCTTTCCATTCTTCACTCTCTTCATAGCTATCCTTACCGCTTCTCCTTGCTAATCCATTGCTTCTTCATGATTCACTATCCCTACATCATCCAACCTTCTCTCCCTCTCCCATTTCTCTTCGTTCATCCAACCCCTCAAAATTACTGTTTCCATCTCAACCGCTCTCCTAAGCAGCAGTATAACTCCCTCATTATCATTATCACTCTTTACCTGCTGCCTCTTTCCTAACTTGGTCCCTCTGTCTAGCCAATTAATTTTAGGTCCTTTTCTCCCTCCTTAGTGTCAGCTTCCTTTCCTTTCAACTCTTCGCCCCTTGCCTTATCCTTAGCTATTACACCGCTCTCTCTTTGCCATGCACCCCCTCATCTCCTTATATACTCCTGTCTACTTTTCCTTCCATATTTACAGCATTTCCACTTATTCTTTGCCAAACTCTTTTGCTGTATACTCCTGTACTTCCTCATTCCACCACCATGTCTCCTTCAGCCGTCCTTCCTCTCTGTCCCGATGTGATACCAAAGCACGCTGCGCATCTCCTTTACTTTTAAGCTCTGTGGTTGCCAGCTATTTGGTAACTCTTCTGCCACCAGTGCCTGTCTTAACTCATCCCTGAACTCCACCTCACAATTACCCTTTTTCAATTTCCCTGCCCATTTGATCCTTTTAATTTGCCTTGCCCTCCTCCTCCTCTTCTTTGATCACTGTCATCCTACAAACCCACCATCCTATGCACTTCTTCCCACTTTCTCCAGTCACCACTTCCCAGTCTCAATCTCCTTCAGACTGCTTCCCCCTACGCAGATACTTAAATCCCACCTGTGTGCATCTTCCTCCACTCTTGTATGTCCTCCTGTGCTCCTCCCTCTTATTGCATCGTATTCACCACAGCAGCCATCAATCCTTTTGCCAAAATCCACTACCATCCTGACCTTTTGCATTCCTTTGTTTCCAACACCATGCCACCATCACTTCCCTCATCCTCTCTGTTCCCTTTCACAACGTACCCAATGAAATCTGCTCCAATCACCACTCTCTCTCACACTTGGGTACAGAGTCATCACAATTCATCAATTCACTCCAAAATTTTTCTCTCATCCATTGCACACCCAACTTGTGGAGCATATGCCAGCATTCATCATTACACCATCAATTTCTAGCTTCATAAACTTCCACTCTATCCGACACTCTTTTCCTCCAAAAACACTCTTAGCGTATACTGTTCAGCCTTCAGCTCCTCGCCATTTCTCCTCCATCCACACACCACCATACACACACACGTGATATATATATATAGATATATATATATATATATATATATTATTATATATATATATATATATATATTATATATATATATATATATATACTATATATATATATATATATATATATATACGAACACACATATACATACACCTTATGTATTTTATATAAATCTACATATCATCACAAACTGCAGTAACTAACATTAATTTATTACCCAGAAAACAAATAATTGTTCAAGGACTAAATTGTGACTCATGGGGACTAATTTATATGGCTACACATGAGCGCACAATTCTACTTTTTACATAGGAAAAAACAGAGGAAAAATTAAAAAGAAGGATATTTGAACATCTTAATGACATTAAGAACCAGCAAAGAACACAAATACTTGCCGTTTAAACACCTAAAATGCATTTAGACCTATTTTTAGATTCATGGTTTCTGACACACACAGAAAGGGCATATAAGAGGGGTCCCTGGGAAGAAAATTGAACAAGGGCTCTGGTGGCAGGTGACAGGCGTGCAATCACCGAGGGTTAAATGAATATACAAATTATTACACTATTTTGAAATTAAAAGAGGCTAAACTATAATTCATAATTCAATATATCATCTAACATATGTTTATTTTTACAATTTAACTAGTTTGAAATAAATTTTTAATATAACAGCTTTTAAAGTTTTATTTAGATGTTTAAGTTTAATGTGCTTTGTTTCTAGAGGGGCAGCTCAATATCACATGTTATAGTCTATATTTAAATCCATACGTAAATTTTTTAATATTTTAATT
>NC_056732.1:846771227-846773727 GCF_019279795.1 Protopterus annectens
TTTATTAGATATATCCCCACATCTAATGGTAGCTTGGTTTACCTGGATAACCTTGAATCTAAAAACATGTTCCTTAGATTTTTCTTGTACATGTTTTGATAATGCATTATTACAGGATTCTATCCTTATATTGTACAAATGTTCTCTTATCCGGTCCCTTAACCTATGATCTGTCTTGCCCACGTAAAATGCAGGGCAGCATATACATGTGGCAAGATAGACCACATGGGTGGTATTACATGTAGCTTGTGCTTGAAATGTATAACTGCGCTGTGTGGTGGGATGTATAAATATTTCTGTCTCATTAATATATGAACAATACCTACATTTATGGCACGGTTTCGTTGTACCATTCTTTATATGTTAGCTAACTCCTCCTACCCTATCTGAACCACATAACATCCTATATAGGTTAAGTTTATTTTTATACAAAAACTTTGGATGGCTGCCTGCTATTTCAGAAATCCTGGGGTCTGTCATTAATATATCCCAATGCTTCCTATATATATCCTTGATGTTTTTCACATCTTGTGTATAATATATGGATACTTTAATGTCATTCGACATCTGTTTTTCATTCATGGGATTCATGACTTCGATATTTCCCATTCTATCTGCAAAATATGGATATGCCCTATCTTTTCTCATAATATCCATTTCCATTAGACCTGCATCTATTTCTTCCGGTTTATATGACCGATTCAAGAATTTCTGTTTTAATTTATTTATTTCATCCCTATATCCAGAACTGTTTGAATTCAGGCGTGAAACTCTCATCGCTTGACCTTTAACTATATTGTTAAATATATATTCCAGGTGCATACTGCTTCTATGCAGAAATGTATTTCTATAACAATTTTTCCTATAGACACCAGTATTAAGGAGCCCATTCGGTAACCTTTCAACATATACATCTAAGTAGGGTATACTTTCTCTTGATTTTGCCATCGTGAATTTTAAGTAATGTGTAACTGAATTCACCTTTCCTAAGAAATCAAAAAGCTCCAACTCTTCTGCTTTCCAAATAAGGAAGAGATCATCCACAAAACGCGTGTAAAATTGGACCTTCTCCTTAAATTCTATCATCTCAAACAGACACCTATCTTCCCAATCTGCCATTACTAAGTTGGCGTAGCTATTGGCACATGAAGTGCCCATAGCTACGCCATCCTGTTGTATATATACTTGGCCATTAAATGTAAATACATTATTGGTCAAGACTATTTCCATTAAGTCACAAATAACTTCAGTACGGTGACAAACTTTATAAAATTAAAACAACTAAACTGACACAACGCTCCACCTCACTCGGGCACCAAAGCCAGAATAAACGCTAGTAACACTGTTGTAATTTAAACTGCATAAACCAATACTGGAAACTTTTCAAATGAACACGAACACGTTTTATTCCACTTTTCCACTTGAAGTGTGCAAATAATCATACACTTTTCGTCAGGGCTCCTGCCCCAACTTCTTCAGAAACAACAACCCATAACTAAATTACATCTTTATATAGTCTCTCTGAATGTCATCATCTTAATTGATTAATTGCATCTAATTTAATACACTTTATTTAAACATAAATAATAAAATTTTTCTATTATAAAATTGAACATTTACGTAAATACAACCAATTCAACAAGTTAAAATAAAAACTTATTTAATATACTTTATTTTATTTTGTCTAGTATTAATATGCTCTAAGACACTTAAAAACTTTGAAACAGATACATGGACCTTTCCTACCAACATGTGTCACTACCTAAATTACTATAAATCTAAATATAAATATAAAATAGTATTTTTAATAATGTTAAAACATTAAAACTGTATGTACATATTCAAGTAAACCTAAACTATCTTGGCGTAGCAAGTACATGAACCTTTCCACTTACATATTTCACTCACTACAAAATAACAAATGTATGTGTGTATGTTTACAGACATGAAGTTAATCTGACTTAACAAATTAAATCTTTTATATCTTCTAAATTAGTAAATGCTGAAACTGAATGTTAAGGCTTATTGGAATATTAAAGTGCACTCTCAAACAAGGTTTATAATTTAAATGAACCTAGTTGATATTTATAATTGTTAACTTAATATTAATAAATATTAATAAATATTAATAAATATTAACAAATCTAAATTTAGTAAAATTTAATGAACATTTTTAATATTCAGTATAAAATATATAATAAATAAATCATTTTAAATTTAAATTTGATATCATATCTAATTCTTTTGAGGTTTTAATGTTTAGTTTACACTCATATTTAAATATATGTGTGTAAAATTGTAAAATTATACGGTTTCACCTTTCTAAGTTTTTTAATCTAAGTATACATTTAATAGAACACATCTCATTTAAGCCTGGAAATCTCATTACATTAGTTCTTAATTGCCAAAGAAGTTCTAACTTTTCTAAAAATAAACTTTCATTTCCTCCTCTACCATCTGAGTACGGTCTTTTGTATATGTCTCATCTCTCTCTAGGCAT
>NC_056732.1:846778727-846783727 GCF_019279795.1 Protopterus annectens
ATGTCTCTGTAGAGCAAGCTCTAGAATGTAATGATATAAGAAATTTCTCTAATGATAAGGTGGGTCAAAGTCATTATAGAGAACCTGTAGATGTCCAGGGTTCATCTAAGGGGTTAGACCCTGCCTTGAATTCTAACAATGTTACTAATGAAGGGATGTCCTCAGTGGACAATTTACCCCACATACCTTTGTTAACCACCCTGGAACTAATACCTGTCCTACGAATACTGAACAGGTCGTTAGACCTAAAGTATCTAAAGGTAATACCTTTGGTCATAACTCCAATAATTATGGCGAATCTGGTTACCTGCCTTCTTTTCCTTTACCCGTTCATGTGAACAGGGGAGGGGGAGAGGGAGGTCAACCAGCAGGAACAGGTACAAGAGGAAGTTGTCAGGCGAAATTCAACAGAATCAAACTATAAAGAGAATGTGGAACAAGGACGTTTCTCACTAATTCATAATATTTCTAGATATGACCTTACTTTAGATGAATGTAATATACTACAGAAAGGTTTGAATTTTATACCTACCCGTCCTAGTAAGTTAGAAGATACTATACTTGACCTAAAGATTTTTTGCAGGGATGTTATGCTACGCCTTACGTTTGGCAATCAGGATTGTGATACTGTAGAGACAGAGACAGTAAGGCCCTCCTTAAGGAAACCAAGTTCTTACACCCCTCTCAATCATCCACTAGTTGAAGCCTATAGTAAGTTAACTGAAGATGAAATCTTTCAGTTCTATGACAATAGAACAAGTAATTCTTTGAGATCCTTGAAACAAAATCTAACTTTTAGGGAACGGAAAGCTCTTCTTTCCTTACAAAATAATGATACTTTAACCATTCGGCCAGCAGATAAAGGGAATAAAATTGTCATTATGGATAGTGATCACTACTCTGCTAGTATGCATGAGATGTTAGAAGACTACACTTTCTATAAGATAATTTCAGCTTCTGATGTACACAATATTATATCAATGGTTAAGAATGATTTGATTGATATTAGTAGAACTGGTCTTATTTCGAGGGAAATATTTGATTTTCTTAGTGTTAACAACCCGCTAATTCCCATTATTCAAGGACTTCCCAAAATTCATAAAGATTCTTATAGACCACCCTTGAGGCCTATAGTAGCAGGGGGTGGTTGGGTTACAGAGCCCTTATCTCTGTATGTAGAGAAGTACTTACGCCCTGTGATCAGTTTGGACCCATTTGTTTTTAAGGACTCTAAACAATTTCTAACAGACCTTTATGGTTGTGTGAGCAGTATGACTGATTCACAAAATTTAGCCTTTGTCACAATGGACGTTCAATCACTGTTTACCATGATACCTAATGATCTTGGCATTCAATTTATCCATAGATATCTAAGCCTACATAGTGATTATACAAGTGTACAGATAGAGCTGCTATGTTTCCTTCTGGAAACTGTCCTTAATAATATCTTTGTTTTTGGGAAGAATATTTATTTGCAGAAACATGGCGTAGCTATGGGCACTTCTTGTGCCCATAGCTATGCCAACATGTTCCTTGCTCAATGGGAACATGAGGTTTTATTTACACAGAACAATTTCATAGAACATGTCCTATTCTATAGGCGTTTCGTTGATGATCTGTTTATTTTATGGCGTGGTTCCTATCTGGAGTTTAGTAACTTCTTTGAAGAAGTGAACAACTTGATGACTTGCCTGAAATTTACGTTTAAATTTTCTTTTGATTTTATAGATTATCTTGACGTGTACATTCAGAAATTGGATTCGGGTATCATTAATACTGGCGTCCACCGTAAGGCATGTCATAAGAACGCCTTTTTATTTAGGACGAGCATGCATCCTGGCTATATCTTTAGGAATCTAGTTAGAGGGCAGGGTATGAGAGCATCTAGGATGAACTCTTCTGAAATTGTTTTTTCTTCTGAACTTGCCAATGTTGGTGATAATTTGATAGAAAGAGGCTATTCACATGCAGAGTTGGAGAGGCAATGGAATGACCTCACATCTTTTAGGGAAACCAGAGCCAAACCATATTTTGGCCAGAATTAGTTTATATCTACCCCCCTTGTTAATACTGGGACTAGATTTACCAAAGTCCCATTATATTTCTCAAGTGACACTGGGTATGTTACAAAACATTTTGAGCAATTTTTGCCTATTCTCTTGGTTGATAGTGACATAGGGGACATTGTTGGTCAAACCCCTAGTTTTAGGTATAAGAATCATAAGAACTTGAAAAGGCTGTTGTGTCACAGGAAAGAGAATAGAGGCTGTATGGATTATGGGTTTACTGAGCCATGTGGCTCATGCAATTATTGTCCCTATATTAGTACTGAGAAGGGTTTTTTTCATCCAGATATGTGTAAATCCTTTAAATTCTTAGGTCATCATGATTGTATGTCCTCTAATATAGTGTATTTGGCAGTATGTAATATCTGCCATGCATTCTACGTTGGGAAGACTAATAGAGTCTTACGCGATCGTATTAGAGAACATTTGTATAGTATTAGGAAGAAGTTATTAAATAATGCACTCTCTAAACATGTAAATGCATCAGGTACAGAGCACACCTTTAGTTTTAGGGTCATTGAATCCATTAACAACAGTCTTAGACAAGGGGATATTAGGACATACACAGAATACAGGGAAGCATGTTGGATCATTGTTTTGAGGGGTGATAGGGGTAAAGGTTTGAATGAATGTGCATCCATTAAACCTGCCTTGAAAAGAAGAAGGCTACATAAATGATTCATCTATTAGTGTTGCTTTTTATACATATATTCCCTATATATATTTCTGTATTCATATACATGTGATATTTTATTATTTTTGTAAATTTATTATAGTAGCATAAGTATATGGTTTTATATGCATATTTGTATATGTGGATGCAGTATATGAAATAGTTTTTTTATATATTCTTGTAGTAATTAAATACAGTGTATATCTACCTTTAAGATATTCTAGTAGCTAATTGATGTCTTAATTGATTTTTTAATTGATTCAAAGGAAACTATATATACCTTGGTTATTTTGAATGTAGATGTTATTAGGTCTGAAGAAGCTCATAGCGAAAGCGCTCACCTCTTGTTTTAATAAACCTGAGTTTTATTCTGGTCTTTGTGCTCCTGTGTGGATCTTTAAAATCTGTCTAAGTTGGATTGAAGCTGAGCACCATTCTGCCTGATTGTTATTTGGAAGTATCCTTCGTTTGGCTGCTTTACCTGCTACATGGTAGCTCCGTAGTTGGTTTGTGTTACATATATTTATCTGTTTATTTTTGTGACTACGTAGCTTTTATCCCCCGGTTTACTGACTATTTTGACTTTTATATTTTTTATATTTTATATATTTTTGTCAGTAACCGGTGGGGACATGGCTGATGAACTGAATGCAGATATTGAACTTGATTACTCTCCTGGCGTGGAAGCGAATGCTGCACGGATGAATTCTGGAACTAACGACCAATTGGAGGCTACATTGTTAACTGAGAGGCGTAGCCCAGGTTCCGATGTTTTGTCAGCGAGGTTTGGACAGTATCTGATTAGAGATCATGTCAGTTTATGGGGAAATTACCTATGTATGTCGTCGGAAGAAGTTACTGGACTAGCTGGTGACTTGGATAGAGTACATTCTTGTATTGAGGGCTTGGAGAAAGATTTTCTACGATACAAACGTTTGCAACTCCAACGCCTTCATTTTGAAGCCTGCCTCGACTGGAAGATCGTTCCGAGAGGCCTGCGTGTATTGAATATGCCAAGTCAAGGCACTCAATACCCCGAGCTCTTAGCACAATGGCAGAAACTAAATTTAGAAGTGAGTGCAAGCTATATGAAGCTCCTTATTGACTATTTTAAACCGGAGGAGCAGCGTCTGCAAGCCCTCCTTGTACAGAAGCAATTGGAGCTTTTTAACTGTTTTTCTGAGAATGTGTATGGAGCACCTTTTGAGATGCTACTAGATAGGGTAGCAGTTCTTGAACGACAACTTATCCAACAGAAGAAGTCTAAGATTATAAGAGACACTCGTGATTTTAAAGTAGGCCATGTATTTTTATGGCCCCGCTTTGGACAATCTAATGTTAGTAACAATAATGTCAGTTCCATTTCTGATAATAATGCTCCTAATGCTATGAATTCGTTTAATGTTGCTAATACTGAAATTAGTAGTAATAGAAATGCATGTAAGAGAGTATCAATGCCTGCTGAAGGCATACGAAATGTTGCCAGTCCTATTTATGATGTTTCGCATGTCTCTGTAGAGCAAGCTCTAGAATGTAATGATATAAGAAATTTCTCTAATGATAAGGTGGGTCAAAGTCATTATAGAGAACCTGTAAATGTCCAGGGTTCATCTAGGGGGTTAGACCCTGCCTTGAATTCTAACAATGTTACTAATGAAGGGATGTCCTCAGTGGACAATTTACCCCACATACCTTTGTTAACCACCCTGGAACTAATACCTGTCCTACGAATACTGAACAGGTCGTTAGACCTAAAGTATCTAAAGGTAATACCTTTGGTCATAACTCCAATAATTATGGCAAATCTGGTTACCTGCCTTCTTTTCCTTTACCCGTTCGTGTGAACAGGGGAGGGGGGAGAGGGAGGTCAACCAGCAGGAACAGGTACAAGAGGAAGTTGTCAGGCGAAATTCAACAGAATCAAACTATAAAGAGAATGTGGAACAAGGACGTTTCTCACTAATTCATAATATTTCTAGATATGACCTTACTTTAGATGAATGTAATATACTACAGAAAGGTTTGAATTTTATACCTACCCGTCCTAGTAAGTTAGAAGATACTATACTTGACCTAAAGATTTTTTGCAGGGATGTTATGCTACGCCTTACGTTTGGCAATCAGGATTGTGATACTGTAGAGACAGAAAGAGTAAGGCCCTCCTTAAGGAAATCAAGTTCTTACACCCCTCTCAATCATCCACTAGTTGAAGCCTATAGTAAGTTAACTGAAGATGAAATCTTTCAGTTCTATGACAATAG
>NC_056732.1:846788727-846791227 GCF_019279795.1 Protopterus annectens
ATAATTAAATTGACTTGACTGATACAATAAAATAAAAGCAAAGTTTAATACGTGCACTAGGTTAACGCTCTCACAAAGCTTCTTCAGACCATTCAGCACAATAACAGAACACATGGCCTTAAGTACTATATACAATCATGACGTCACTCCATTTTAAAAATACATTAAATTTCAATTAAAAATAAAAATAAAAATAAAACAAACTGTATATTGTAATAAAACATGTATCACCATCATTCATAAAATCTTATGGCAGATCAATATAATATTAAATATATCAGCAAATCACAAATTCCAAAACATTTGTTCAACGGGCTTTCAAAATGGGTTTGAGAGAAGCTCTTTCATTAAGCCCATGTCCTTTATGAGCTCTCAACCTTAAGATCCATTTCATTTCCCTCTTTTCTGTATTATTCCTAATATTAAGTGAAGTAATGCACAAAAAACCAAAGACAAGCAAAGAATAATCCACGACCTTGAAGAAAGGAACCAGAACTCTGTTAAAGTCCACAAGGCTGTATTTTTATTTCTGAAGTGTTCCAAAAGTCACAGATAAAATCACACTGAAGTATTCCAAAAATCACAGATCAAATCACACAAGCGCTTTCGCTCAGGCAGTCCTGAGCTTTATCAAGTGAAAACAAAATGCAGTATGCAGTAACCTCCATTAAATAGCCTAGCAATTATACAATTATCGGCTGCTTCACCAGGGCTAGCTTGCAACCAGCAGCAAGCACTACAAAACAACTTTGGATTACCGGTAATTGCGGACCCGGAAGAGGGTACAAGCTCCACTATATCCTCCACGGACATGTCTGGCGCCAGATCCAAAAGAAACAACTTTACTCGTCGCCATGAAGCTACCAGAGCTCCTGAAACAAACGTACAACCAGGGACCAATGGAACTAGTAATCCTGCTCTGAAACATAGAAACAAGGATGTAAACTTTACAAAATGGGCTGGACAACGCTTCACCTTTTCTAAAGGTAGTAACAACACTAACAATTTTTCTAACTTTGATCAGAGCATGGACTTGTTCAAGGACAAATTATACTCCTTAAGGAGTACACAGCTAGAGATAGACTATTTGAATGAATGTCTGAGAGTAAAAGCGTGTCCCGAAAGGGCTCGCTTTTAAATTTCAAACAATGTTCAGTGTGGTTCTCATTATTTTTTTAACTTGTGTGAGATTTTTGATAAAGCTGGTTTGGAGATGTTGCATTTAATCGTACGGGAATATGAACTGAAAGCACAAGCATTAATGACTGAGCTAGACACTTTAAACAATGAGTTAACATCTAGTACTAATTTTAGTGCTTTTAAATCAAACTATGACAAGGTTTTTGATAATGTTGATGTTTTTTGTGATAAGATTCTTAACAGAAAACTAAGAAAATTAGAACGTGATCTCATCGAATACAGGGATGGCCTTGCCTACCCTAGCCCCAATGGTTACAATAAAACTTCTTCCAAAAACAACACCACAAACACAGATAGGGCTAGTGACACATATGACAGACAAGAGGAACCCCTTAGAAGAAGTGAAAGGCTAGCAGAGAAGAACAGAAGGGGTACTAACAACAAGGATTATCAGCAGAACCCCGGCCAGACCGGGGTTTGGGGACAGAGACAAAGACAGGCACCGAGGTCTTGGAATTTTGTTCACTAACAAACCACCACACACCCACTACCCTAACATCCCTGGATGACCCTACAACTGACCAAGCCCCAAATCTGGGTTTACACAACCAAAACCCTACTAATATTGAGGGTAACTGCACTATTTTAAGGAGAAACAACTTTGCCATATACAATTACACGGACATGAACCTTCCTACAAATGCTTTTGATATTTTCACCCGAGGGTTACATTTTGTCCCAACTAAACCCATGAATTTAACACAAGCTCTGATAGATTTAAAATGTTTACCAGAGCTTTAAATTTAAATTTGATTTTTAAAGGGCAAACACTTAATGCAGCAGGCCCAACGCGTACAAGTCTCTTTAACCCCCCACTACACCCAATAATTCTCTTCTTTGAAAAGTTAGTGGAGAATGACTTCAGGAAAGTATATAATAATCAAGAAATTCTACTTCATCCAAATTTTTCTGAACAAGAAATGAATTTTATTGAACACTTGCATGAAGAAAAATCAGGGTCATGAAACCTGATAAAGGAGGGGGAATTGTCCTTATGTTCTCAGAGGACTACGAAGCCCACATGCACATTATGTTGCAGAATGACGAACAATATGAGACGGTTTCACAAGCGAGATCAATATAGCCTTTGCTGAGATTAAGTACTATCTTACTGACCTTCTATTACAACAGGCCATCAATGAAAAGGTCTATAACTACTTACATGTGGAAAAGCCCAGAATACCAGTCATCTTTGGGATACCTAAAACCCATAAAGGAATAAATCCACTACAATTCCGGCCGATTGTATCAGGAGCAGGTGGAGTGACTGAGCCCCTGGGAAAATTTATTGATTACATGA
>NC_056732.1:846821227-846870227 GCF_019279795.1 Protopterus annectens
CTTTGCGGTAGCCCCTCCCATCCTCACCTAGCTTCATTTGTGAATATCTCCGCTATCTACCTGTGGTGCCATATTTGAATTTTGCCCTCACTGCCCAAACAACTAGATTCCCCCGAGGTAGCATGCTCCATCAGGTAAGTTCTGCGACTGCTATCGACTGCAGTATTAATCCTGATGCTGCAAAGTTTTCATATAATATTATAACTATAACTTAGAAGGCTAGAATGGCACTAGTGTAAAGGTCGCTGTTTCAGATATTTTACAAGCAATTGTTTGAGCGTCATTCACTATGTACTAAATACTATTTGCTACTGTGGTTATACCTGTTAAAAGCTGTACTTGTGTAAACTATCTAGCCGTATTATTTACTGTGTAGGAACTAATGAGTACATCATGTATGACTGTAGTCGGACATGTTAGCGAATTGCCATTACTGCATTTCAAGGTTTGATTGAGTGCATGCTTTCTCAAATGGATTAATGTGACTAACTATCTACTGTTGAATAACGCTATAGCTAAATCAGCCTCTTAAAAGCCACTATCTGGTTAATATGGGTGCTTGTAAGCCATGGAATAATAGCACTATAGATAAAATGCATTAGTAGTAACTCAGTTACTCGTCTCTTTATGTTAACCAAATGCTAAATGTACCAATGATTTGCAGACTACATTGATGGCTGTTTTTGGACTGTACCTCCTGTTTTTATTGCCATAAACTTGCTTTGATAGTGTAACCGCTATTTTGTTGAAACTAAAGTACATCTTTCTCCCCTTCTCTCAACTATTGTTCCTGTAGCTCTACATCTCAATAATAAATATACTGAAAGGGAATCTAGCAGCTGTCCAACCTCCTCCCAGTTCCTGTGCCCTGCAAAAGTGTGGGATCCAGGCATAAAACGCTTTTGAAAGCTTTGTGAAGTATGCTATATAACTTTCTATATGTCTAGCAAGCCTAACCCGAATACTGCATTTGCTGGAAGTCATAGCCCGTGTAAGCACGCTACCACGGAAGGCACTATTCTTAGCTTTCCACCCCCCTGAAATACGATCCTTCCTCTGAATACTTAGCCCTGTTCTACCTAGATTTTGTTAATATTGACTACATTTGCTTCTTATAGGCCACAGAAAACTTTAAAAGATAACGTTAACTACACCAAGTGGTTTTTACTTTGTCTCTAAAGATGGCAGCCTAATCTTTATACAATATAGTGATGCCTAAAACAATAGTAAACTAAAGCTAATCTGAATGATTGATTTTGTTGCATTATCCCTACAGAGAGTGCGGCAACTCAGCCTTTGCGGTAGCCCCTCCCATCCTCACCTAGCTTCATTTGTGAATATCTCCGCTATCTACCTGTGGTGCCATATTTGAATTTTGCCCTCACTGCCCAAACAACTAGATTCCCCCGAGGTAGCATGCTCCATCAGGTAAGTTCTGCGACTGCTATCGACTGCAGTATTAATCCTGATGCTGCAAAGTTTCCATATAATATTATAACTATAACTTAGAAGGCTAGAATGGCACTAGTGTAAAGGTCGCTGTTTCAGATATTTTACAAGCAATTGTTTGAGCGTCATTCACTATGTACTAAATACTATTTGCTACTGTGGTTATACCTGTTAAAAGCTGTACTTGTGTAAACTATCTAGCCGTATTATTTACTGTGTAGGAACTAATGAGTACATCATGTATGACTGTAGTCGGACATGTTAGCGAATTGCCATTACTGCATTTCAAGGTTTGATCGAGTGCATGCTTTCTCAAATGGATTAATGTGACTAACTATCTACTGTTGAATAACGCTATAGCTAAATCAGCCTCTTAAAAGCCACTATCTGGTTAATATGAGTGCTTGTAAGGCATGGAATAATAGCACTATAGATAAAATGCATTAGTAGTGCTTGAATGTTATCACTGATAGAGACATTGTAATATGTGCAGTCAAGACTGTTTTACTATGCAAGTTAATCTCTGTTCTATGCTCAAGTTGCTACTTAATAAACCTGTGTAATTGTCTATTTTTTATCTCTCTGTGTGTCTTACCACTGTCTTTCTTTTCCCTTTATATTCCCAGCTGCCCAACCTAATTTCCCAGTATCAAGGAGGACTTGCCCTGCGTGCTGAAAAACAACTATTCTCCTCAACACACTGCGGTTTCCCCTAACTAAGGAACTGAACCTTTCCTCCCCTCTGCTACAGTCCCCAAGGGAATTTAATTATAAGTAAAGTACGTACTTTAAACCAAAGTCTTAAGACAATTAGTGTGAGATATCCTAGGTTGTAAGTTTACTTTCACCAACCAGGACAGCCGCAGCCTTTACTATCTGCTCCCATGCCTGACACCCCTTCCCCCTTCTTAGACTACAAGTATTTTTACTGTTCTTCCTCTTCAATCCTCTATAGCATACTTACTACCCTGCACTCTTTTCTCAGTATATATTGCCTCTGCTATACAGCTTTTGTCCACTAGAGGGCAATAGTTTCCTTTAGACCACCATTCTGACTCCAATTTTAAGTAACTTACAGGCTCTTGGATTCTAATATTCTGGAAGAGCTAATACTCCCACTCTATTCTTTCTTTCTTCTAATATGCCAACACTGCCAACCCTCTCTGCATATTCTATTATCAAGGCATTGTGTCACCTTACCCTCTGCTGCTTTACTTACCTTTGCTTACTGCTCCTCTGATTGTTTTCCTAGGGTGAACTCCTCTGTGGCTCATCCTGCTCCGTTCGCCCTGCGGGCTCACTCCACTCCCCTACCCTGCCCTTAAATCCCACCCGCCCACAGTGGTCCTAAACTTATACTCTAACTGCCACACTCCTATGCATTAGGGCCAACCTCTAACTCCTCCCCTTAAAGTGCTATTACCTCTATTATATTCTCACTTTACCCCTATCTCCTCCCCCTTAAAGATCCATCACTCATTTGCCTTTATCCATTACCCTACCACTCTATCCACAAATATCCCTACATTTAACCACCTTAACCTAAACAAATGGCTCAAGGATCCTGTAAACCCTTACCTTTATTACTACTCCTAATTATACTTAACATTCCCTATCTACTTACTCTCTATGAACACCATAGATTCCTAGGACTGCATACCCACATCACACACACCTCTGTCCTTACCCCCAGCTCCACTCATAGTGTTAGCAACCTCCCCAGCTCAGCTAAGTACTCAGCAGCCATATTTCATAGACTCCATCACATCTCTCAATGTAACCCACTAGCTAGAAAAAATAAGAACCTAATTTTTAAACTTCTACAACTCATCCTAAAAGTTCAGGTCCACTCCCTGTTAGATGGTGATATACACACTAACCCAGGTCCTACCACTATCACAGCTACACAGCCTGATACACCAACAATTTCCAGCACACAGACACTTACCAAGCCCCCCAACTCTCTCCTGATAGCTCATCTTAATATTCGTAGCATCAATAACAGAATAGCTCACCTGCATGCCCTTATTGATGTTTATTCCTTTGACATCCTCTGTCTGTCTGAAACATGGCTTAATCCGTCAATACAAGACAGTGCAGTTCTACCCCCTGGATATAATATCATAAGACGTGACCGTAACACTAAAAAAGGAGGAGGCGTAGCCATACTTTATAAGAACGGATTACAACTTACCTTGTTAGACTCCAAACCTCCACTTTGCAACAATGCAGAAATTCTTCTAACTAAGATTCAGCTTAAGAAAAGCAAAGCCATATATCTATCATGTGTCTGTCTTCCCCCAGGCAATAACATCAACACATTAGAGGCTATCCTCAGCTGGTTCTCAAGTAACTACCCCCAAGAAACCATTATACTTGGAGATTTTAACATTAACTGGAACTCTTGTATATCTGAGCAGCCTTCTACTCATATCAACTTATATGGTTTTACCCAAACTATAACATCCCCAACCCGCACCAATAAAACTAACAACAAAACTAGTACCCTTGACTGGATACTCACTAATACCCCCCAACTAAACTATAAAACAGGCACCCTCCCTGAGGACATAAGTGATCACTTGCTTACCTATTTAATCAGAACAAAAACTGTCATCCTAAACTCTACCATCTGTAGAACTATTCGCACTACCAAAAAGTTTAACCCTGCTCACTTTCAAGCTGAACTAGTCACCTGTGACTGGTCTCCCCTGAAATACCTCCCAATAGATAATGCCGTGAAATACTTTAACTCTAAATTTCTAACCATTTTAGACAGCCATGCCCCATTACGCAAAGTTAGAATTAGAACCAAACCGGCACCATGGCTCACCAAAACGACCAAACAAAAAATCCTCCAAAGAAATAAACAATGGGCCAAATGGCTCAACAAAAGGCTCCTCAGACCACCTGCAATTCAGACAGCTAAGAAATGAAACAAAAAAAGCCATATTAGCTGATAAAAGAAACTACTACTACCAACTACAACAAACCAACCAAAATAATCCCCAAAAATTCTGGCGAGGTATCAATAACCTCCTACACCTTGGATGCTCAAGTACTCCCTCTCCCTCTGGCTCTGATCACAACAATCCCATCCAAATAGCTGACTCATTTAATACTTTTTCACTGAAACCATACAATCCCTAGCCAACCAGCTATCCCCTAGCACCCCAGGCTCTGCCACAACCTTTACCAATAATTCTCATCAATTTCATTTTCAGCCAGTGCCCACTTCACTTATCTGTAACCTCATACAGAAACTTAAACCCACTACTCTCTCTGCTGATAAATTACCTGCAGAATACCTGCAAAAAGCTGCTAAAGTCATAGCCTACCCCATATCCATCCTCATTAACAGAACTATTTCTGAAGGATCTATTCCCCTAATCTGGAAAGTCTCTCACATTATTCCCCTGCATAAGGGCGGTAACTCCAAAGAGTTGTCCAATTATATGCCCATAGCTGTTCTATCTCCTTTGGCAAAAATAATGGGGAAATGTATACACATACAACTGTTAACCTACCTACTCAATCACAATTTCTTAGCACCCTGTCAACATGGCTTTAGACCATTTCATAGCACCACCTCTGCTCTCTTATCCTTCACTAACCATATTAACAGTAATCGTAATATTGATACTCTATCCTCAGCTGTTTTTACTGACCTGTCCAAAGCATTTGACATGGTGAATCACCACCTCCTTATAGACACACTCAAAAACCTGTCATTGGACAACCATACTATACAGTGGTTCCAATCATACCTACATAACAGGCAACAGGCTGTACTATGGGAAAATACTTTATCTTCCCACGTACCAGTCACTCTAGGGGTCCCGCAAGGATCTATATTAGGCCCATTACTCTTCTCCATCTTTACAAATGACCTTCATTCTGTAATTCCTCAAGCTGACTGTATCCAATACGCTGACGACTCCACACTCATATGCGCTGCTGCTTCTCAATCAGAACTTCAGTCACTAACCCAAATGACCTTTAGTACAGTTGAAAACTGGCTCCTACAAAGACGTCTTATCCTTAACCCCAAAAAAACAAAATGCTACTATTTACCCCCAAACCTCCCCACTTAACTTTACTATTACTTCAAATGATGGAACTATAATATCTCCTGAACCAACCACCAAACTACTCGGGGTACTAATACATAACAACTTGTCCTTTGAACCTCACATTAATAACACCATAAAAACAATAAACAAGAAACTAGGTTCCCTCTATAGAATAAAACCCTTTCTTACACCTCCAGCCAGGGTTACTATTGCTCGCACCCACCTCATCTCTACCTTGCTCTATGCCTCCCCTATCTATACCAAGATATGTAGAAGTAATCTGAGTAAACTTACATCCTCCTACAACAATATTGCCAGATTTGCAGCTGGGTCCTCCTATAGAACTCATCACTGTATCAATCTGAATCAGTTAGGATGGTTAGAGCTGCCAAATTTAATACTTTTCAATCAATTAATAGTAGCCCATAAGATCCTGTATTTACCTCAAAATACACCCATACTTACATCCCTAGTCATCCCCTATAATAACCTCAAGACCTTACGCTCAGCTAATAACCTACTTGTACAAATATCAAAATCAAACAACTTAGCTGGTGACACCTTGTTCTCCAATACAGTAAGTAAAGCCTGGAACATCCTCCCAAGCCAGCTAACCTCAATATCCTCTGTCAGCTTATTTAAAAGCAAACTTAAACCCTACCTCAAATCACACTGGCTATGCCCTTGTGTTAACCCAGACTAAGTACCTAACTATTAACTAGACACCCACAATTCCTAGCCCCCCATGATCATGATCTGGTGTTGTCTCACTAATTTTTAGTGAGCTTAACCTTCCTTGGGATTTTTTCTCATGTAAATAAGTATATACTGTGGAATGATCAAACACCTTCATATAGTATCACAACTTATGTGTTAAATAACACTAGAAATCCATCCTTGTTTGCTGAACTTCTATAATCTATCTATTGATCTCTAGTGTTTTTCTTTCTTAGGTTTTTGTGATACCTCAGTATCTCTTATCATAAATTACTAGGTGTATCTAATTTTGTAATATGTTATAAAGATTTGTACTACACCATTTCTAATGCAAATGTATTAGTCTTATTCATCTATTCTTAGATAAATTTTCCCTTTTATCCTACTGAAATATAAAATATATAATCTTAGGCTTGTACTATAATTGTTAAAACTTCTTATGTACCAAATTATACTGTTATTGTCTTTGTCTTGACCTTTTCTGTTGTTATAATTTGCGGAGCTTTTCTCCCCAGGCCCCACTGAAAATGGACATATATCCAGCTGGACTAGCCCGGTCAACAAATGTAAAGTAAAATAAAAGAATAAAATAAAGTAGTACCTCAGTTACTCGAGTCACTTTATGTTAACCAAATGCTAAATGTACCAGTGATTTGCAGACTACATTGATGGCTGTTTTTGGACTGTACCTGCTGTTTTTACTGCCCTAAACTTGCTTTGATAGTGCAACCGCTATTTGGTTGAAACTAAAGTGCATCTTTCTCCCCTTTTCTCTACTATTGTTCCTGTAGCTCTACATCTCAATAATAAATATACTGAAAGGGAATCCAGCAACTGTCCACCCTCCTCCCAGGTCCTGTGCCCTGCAAAAATGTGGGCTCCAAGCAGATAACGCTTTTGAAAGCTCTGTGAAGTATGCTATCTAACTTTCTATAAGTCCAGCAAGCATAAACTGAATACTGCATTTGCTGGAAGTCGTAGACCCTGTAAGTAAGCTACCATGGATGGCACTATTCTTAGCTTTCCACCCCCCCGAAATACGATCCTTCCTCTGACTACTTAGCCCTGTTCTACCTAGATTTTGTTAATATTGACTCCATTTGCTTCTTATAGGCTGCAGAAAACTTTAAAAGATAACTTTAACTTCACCAAGCGGTTTTTACTTTGTCTCTAAAGACGGCAGCCTAAACTTTATGCAATATAGTGAAGCCTAAAACAATAGTAAACTTAAGCTAATCTGACTGATTGTTTTTGTTGCATTATCCCTACTGAGAGCCCAGCAACTCAGCCTTTACGGTAGCCCCTCCCCTCCTCACCTAGCTTCATTTGTGAATATCTCCACCATCTACCTGTGGCGCCATATTTGAATTTTGCCCTCACTGCCCAAACAACTAGATTCCCCCAAGGTAGCGTGCTCCATCAGGTAAGTTCTGTGACTGCTATCAAATGTGGTATTAATCCCGATGCTACAAAGTTTTCATATAATATTATAACTATAACTTGGAAGGCTAGAATGGTACTAGTGTAAAGGTCGCTGTTTCAGATATTTTACAAGCAATTGTTTGAGGGTCATTCACTATGTACTAAATACTATTTGCTACTGTGGTTATACCTGTTAAAAGCTGAACTTGTGTAAACAATCTAGCCGTATTATTTACTGTTTAGCAACTGTATACATCATGTACGACTGTAGTCGGGGATGTTAGCGAATTGCCATTACTGCATTTCAAGGTTTGATTGAGTGCATGCTTTCTCAAATGGATTAATGTGTCTATCTACTGTTGAATAACGCTATAGCTAAATCAGCCTCTTAAAAAACACTCCCCCGGATTCACGAAACCTCTGTGTAAGACTAAATAAGTCTTATTCGGAAAGTGCAGTTGAACGGTCTGACGTCAGCGTGCCATGCATATTCATGAGGGCACTCTGACTCCACTCCAAGTCTAACACGGACCGTGCAGGAAGGCAGGGGGCGTGTCTGACTGCTGATCAGTCCTAATGTCCATGCCCCTGCAAGTGTTTGAATTGTGAAATGTCAACACACATGAGCGAGTCTGCTCAAATGTTAACATACCCAACACTACACTCCCTCACATTGTAAACCCCCAGTAGAGTTATAAAATATAAAATATATTTTTTTCTCTAATTCCCAATATAGCTGCCCGTATTTGCGCGTGTTTGCCCGGGTGTGCCCATAGCTTAGCTAGAGTTAGCAATGTCGACATTAAAGAGCATAATAACAAATTTTTATACAAATCAATCCAAATACTAATAGCATATTGGTAGAGCCTTCGCACAAAGAGGAGGCATTCACAGTTCGAGTCCCACCACTCCCCTCTCTATTTTATGTTTTAAATTAGCATATGAAATAATTCCTGACATATATATGACTAAAATATTACTAAAAAGCATTGAAATGGCCTATGTATCAGTGAACAAAATGTATATATAGAAATGTAAGAAGGATCTTGACATATAAATACCCGTAGCTAAGCAGCGCTTTACCCAGCACAATCTAGTTGCCCATAGCTAAGCAGCGCTTTACCCAGCGCAGTCTAGTTGCCCAGAGCTATGCAGCACTTTACCCAGTGCAATCTAGTTGCCCACAGCTACGCAGCGCTTTACCCAGCATGATCTAGCTGCTCACAGCTAAGCAGCGCTTTACCCAGCGCAATAAGTTTGCGTGGAGCTGTGCACCGCGCTAACCAGTGCACCGTAGGGCAATGAATTTGATCGAAAGTTTGCTTGTTTGTTTGTTTAATTTAACTGTGGAGGCTGCCCACTAAAGTGTGCTAGCCTGTGTAACTAATTTATCACTGTTTCTGCATTTTCTGTGTGTTTCTACCAAAAAAAACAAAAAAATAATCCTTGTTTTCCCGCCTTCCTCGACTAGTTTAGACCAGTTTACAGGCATTGCTGTATTCTGGGCTGTGGTGTAGTTCCTGTGTTGTCCATTACCTTACTTGGATAGAAGGAAGTTTCTTTGCTCACCAGTGGGAGTGGGGAGCCTTGAGCAGCCTACCTGTCCTTGGGGGAAGTGACCTCAGCACAAGAAGCTGTAGTAATTGGTTGTTTTGGACCATTTCTAGCTCTTTTGTAGTTCACTGTTTAAAATCCACGTTTGCACGGCTTTTATGCGCTGCAGCACAGCCGGTTAAACAAGGTTAAACTTTTTCTGGCTCCGCCAAGTCTGCTCTTCAAATTTTCCCTTAAGGAAGCTCTACTCTTAGTATAACCAGACTACTCACTGTATTATAAGCCTAGCACTTGTTCTCAATACTTCTCTACTAAGTAAGCACTCTCGTACTAAGTAAAGCACTACATCTACTTACCACCCCTGTGAATATCCACTTCCCTTAAAGGTATACCACTCCCTTATACTGTTCTAGCATGTCAAGTGGTAGATTACTGGTGTCATCTCCAGTTCAGCTGGTCAATCTGGGTATCTTGAGACAATGCTACAATTGTCTCGTACACAGACAACCCTCTCCTCCTCCCAACAAACAGAAATACATGTGAGAGATGCAACTATATAGCCAAACTGGAGGCTGAACTCTCTCAACTCAGGGCTGGCATGACCAGACAGGAGGAGATGGCAACCACACACACAACAATCCCAGTCCCACATAGACCTACCACAACTGCAAACCAAACACATAAAAACACAAAGACATACTCGGAGGCTCTAATGAAAAACTTACCAAAACAACAGAGGCTCCCAAAGCAGACATCCAAAAATCCACCACCTCAAAACAAAACACATGCAACACATACTTCAATAAATCAGTGTGTCGACCAATCGCAGCCCTTAAGGCCAAACACCTTGCCTGATACACTAGTAATAGGTGACTCCATAGTCAGACACACTGATGTCCCACTGACCAGGCTGAACAAGGAGAAGGTGACTGTGAGCTGTCTATCGGGAGCTAGGATCCGCCACATAACACGCACTCAGGTCACTCCAAAGCAAGTACAAATATGACTCCGTCATTGTCCATGCTGGTGTGAATGACCTGAGACGCACTCCCTGGACTACATGAAAAGAGACATAGAGGAGCTCTCCGATTATGTAGCCCAGGCTGGTATGACCCTGACCCTGAGCAGCATCTTGCCCTCACCAAGAATGATACCACAATACAAAGACAAGATGATCAGCTTTAACAATTGGCTCAAGTACTGGTGTCATTCTAAGGGGATCCAATGTCTGTCTGCCTGGGATGATATGTTGGACAAGCCACGCTGCTTCGCAAGGGATGGCTTACACCTGTCACCACTGGGCTTCCGGATATTGGCTAAGGCTCTTGCCACCCCCATAGTGCCTTTTTTAGGCAAGGCTCAAAAGACAAACCCACCTCCTTAGAAAACAAAATTGGAAAAAAACTAAGGGTAATGCTGCTCAACGCCAGAAATCTAAATCTCAAGATGCAGGCACTTGATGCACTCCTCAGCATGAAGAACATCGACGTCTGTGCAGTAACTGAAACCTGGTTCAAGGCTCCTGAGAGCACCCCAGCACTACCAGGCTATACCTCGTATCATGCTTTTCGCCCCAAAACCGGGCGAACCACAAGGAGGGGAGTGTCCATATTCATAAAGGACACCCACGCCTCAAGGTTAGTAGCAACACATGAAGCATCAGAGACCATACAGGTGCAACTAACCATAGGCAAAACCGCTATACAACTGGTAGCATGTTACAGACCACCCTCCCAATCTCAAGAACCCCACTCAGCTTTCCTGAAGACATTGGAGGATATGAATGTATCACAAAATACCATCATACTGGGAGACTTCAACTACCCAAACATAGATTGGGTACATTATTCTAGCCCTAATACCCTAGCCCAAAGGTTCCTGGAATTCATAAATTCAAATGCACTGGAACAACTAGTCATCTCTCCCACTAGGGGAGATAATATACTAGACCTGATCATCACAAACATGGGGACAAAATGCTCCACACCAGAAGTATACCCCTCACTAGTGAGATCTGACCACAAACTAATCACCCTGGATATACATATCCCACCTCCACCCCAGCACAAAAGACCACAGTGAAAAACTTCTCAAAAGCAGACTTCACTCTTCTTAAGACTGAGATGGTATCCTTTAAGCCCACTGTGCCAGTGGATACCACATCCCACAATGTCGAATCCTTCACAAATGCTTTCTATGGACATCTCCAAGAATGCATGGATCATGCAATCGCAAACAAATCCAAGTCCCTCTCCACCAAATGTAAGCGTCCTGTCTGGTGGACCTCAGCCATAAACAAATTGTATAACAAAAGAAGGAAGCTACTGCACGTCAGAGCGAAATCCCATGAAGGGAAGACATCTCTGATCAACATTAGCAGAAAACTATGTTCTCTCATAAAAACATCCAAGGCAAACTTTGAGAGAAAAATCGCTAAGGACACTAAATATAACCACAAAGCCTTCTTCAGCTATGTTAGAAACCTGGGCGGAAACCCTCAGATATGCTCAGAGTTGGTTCACAACAACAAAAAATACACTGAACCCACAAATATTGCTAACATTCTGGCTGACAGGTTCAGTGTAAATTTCTCCCCTCCTTCACCCCCAAAAGAAGAAATACTTATCCCAGCTGAATATAATCTCCCTGTCATCTCAGATGTCCAAGTGAGAACCACCCTAAACAAAGCAAAAAACACACCATCAATGGGACCTGACAGTATCCCGGGGTGCGTGTTACGTGAACTCCAAGAGGAGCTAAACCCACACATAAAAATGCTATTTAACCTTAGCCTTACTTCGGGATATGTACCTGAACACTGGCGTACAGCAACAGTGGTCCCACTCCACAAGGGGGGTGCCTCTACAGACCCTGGAAACTACTGCCCCATAAGCTTAACTAGCCTGGTCTGCAAAGCTATGGAAAGAATCATTATGGAACTCATAAACAGAGACATAGGGGACCTACAGACACTTGACCAAACCCAGTTCGGCTTTGTAAAGGGCAGATCTTGCCTTTTAAACCTGGTTGACTTTTTCGAAACAGTCACTAGAGCCATTGATGAGGGCAAAGCGGTCCATACAGCATACCTGGACTTGGCTAAGGCCTTCGACACAATACCCCACTCAGGCATCATAGATAAGCTAAACAGCTTAAAAGTAAACCCTTATGTCACTAGATGGGTTGCAAACTGGCTAAAGGACAGAACCCATAAAGTTAAAATCGCTGGAGCAATGTCAGACTCAAAGTTAGTCACAAGTGGTGTCCCACAGGGATCTGTCCTGGGACCCCTCTTGTTCGGCATTTATTTCTCAGATGTTAAAGCAAACATGGGAGGGCTGTGGCTGACAAAGTTCGCAGATGACTGCAAACTAGGCGCCATAGTTGATACACCAGCAGACACAAACATCCTACAAAAAGGCCTCACTGAAACGGACAACTGGTGCCGTAGTCACGGCCTCAAACTAAATGCCAAAAAAATGTATAGTCATCCCTTTTGGAAAAAACAAAGTACCCACAAATTATCACATAGACAGCAACCCACTGAGTACGGAAAAAGTAATCAGAGACCTAGGGACCCAAGTAGACAGCGACCTCTCATTTGACACCCACGTCGCCAAAGTGGTTAGAAAAACATTCTACCTTGCACACCTCATCATGAAGGGATTCACATCCAGATCCAAGGATGTCATTGTCCCCTATATTCCTCCCTCATCAGACCCATGATTGAGTACAATGCCCCATTTGGTATGTACCTCACCCGGCATTTGCAACAGCTGGAGAGACCACAAAAGTACCTCACCAAAAGGATCAAGGGTCTCCAACATATGTCTTACTCTGCCAGACTAAAGAAACTTCAGCTCTATTCAGTAGCATACCGCCTGCTCAGAGGTGATCTCTGCCTGACATACAAGGCCATGTCCAATCAGGATCTGATGGACATGCTCCACCTCAAAAAATCCAAATCCATCAGGACCACGAGAGCTAAAGACTTAAACCTCGGCACAAGTATGAATAGGACATGCTGGAGGGATAGATTCATAACCCAGAGGCTTCCCATGCTTTGGAACAGGATCCCAGTTCATATTAGGCAGAGCCCCTCACTGACTCTCTTCAAGAGAAATCTTGATGAGTGGATGGGAGATTGTAAGTTTACCCCAGGGGTCACATCTGTGTCACTGTTAGACAGGGGCACAGTAAACTAATTCTATTATATAAGGGGACCTTCATTGTGTCAACTACTAGACAGATGCACAGTATTCTAGATTTATTCTGTACATTCTTGTACCATTTCATGGGGTGGCAAAAGCCACATCACTATGGCTAGGCTTACAAATGCTCCAGGGCAGATAGCCTAGTACTATAATATGAAACTATGAAACTATGAAACTATAGATAAAATGCATTAGTAGTACCTCAGTTACTCGAGTCTCTTTATGTTAACCAAATGCTAAATGTACCAGCGATTTGCAGACTACAGTGATGGCTGTTTTTGGACTGTACCTGCTGGTTTTACTGCCCTAAACTTGCTTTGATAGTGGAACCGCTATTTTGTTGAAACTAAAGTGCATCTTTCTCCCCTTCTCTCTACTATTGTTCCTGTAGCTCTACATCTCAATAATAAATATACTGAAAGGGAATCCAGCAACTGTCCACCCTCCTCCCAGGTCCTGTGCCCTGCAAAAATGTGGGCTCCAAGCAGATAACGCTTTTGAAAGCTCTGTGAAGTATGCTATCTAACTTTCTATATGTCCAGCAAGCATAAACTGAATACTGCATTTGCTGGAAGTCGTAGACCCTGTAAGTAAGCTACCATGGATGGCACTATTCTTAGCTTTCCACCCCCCCCGAAATACGATCCTTCCTCTGACTACTTAGCCCTGTTCTACCTAGATTTTGTTAATATTGACTCCATTTGTTTCTTATAGGCTGCAGAAAACTTTAAAAGATAACTTTAACTTCACCAAGCGGTTTTTACTTTGTCTCTAAAGACGGCAGCCTAAACTTTATGCAATATAGTGAAGCCTAAAACAATAGTAAACTAAAGCTAATCTGACTGATTGTTTTTGTTGCATTATCCCTACTGAGAGTGTGGCAGCTCAGCCTTTACAATAGCCCCTCCCCTCCTCACCTAGCTTCATTTGTGAATATCTCCACCATCTACCTGTTGAATAATGCTATAGCTAAATCAGCCTCTTAAAAAACACTCCCCCGGATTCACGAAACCTCTGTGTAAGACTAAATAAGTCTTATTCGGAAAGTGCAGTTGAACGGTCTGACATCAGCGTGCCATGCATATTCATGAGGGCACTCTGACTCCACTCCAAGTCTAACACGGACCATGCAGGAAGGCAGGGGGCGTGTCTGACTGCTGATCAGTCCTAATGTCCATGCCCCTGCAAGTGTTTGAATTGTGAAATGTCAACACACATGAGCGAGTCTGCTCAAATGTCAACATACCCAACACTACACTCCCTCACATTGTAAACCCCCAGTAGAGTTATAAAATATAAAATATAGTTTTTTCTCTAATTCCCGATATAGCTGCCCGTATTTGCGCGTGTTTGCCCGGGTGTGCCCATAGCTTAGCTAGAGTTAGCAATGTCGACATTAAAGAGCATAATAACAAATGTTTATACAAATCAATCCAAATACTAATAGCATATTGGTAGAGCCTTTGCACAAAGAGAAGGCATTCACAGTTCGAGTCCCACCACTCCCCTCTCTATTTTATGTTTTAAATTAGCATATGAAATAATTCCTGACATATATATGACTAAAATATTACTAAAAAGCATTGAAATGGCCTATGTATCAGTGAACAAAATGTATATATAGAAATGTAAGAAGGATCTTGACATATAAATGCCCATAGCTAAGCAGCGCTTTACCCAGCGCAATCTAGTTGCCCATAGCTAAGCAGTGCTTTACCCAGCGCAGTCTAGTTGCCCACAGCTACGCAGCACTTTACCCAGTGCAATCTAGTTGCCCACAGCTATGCAGCGCTTTACCCAGCATGATCTAGCTGCTCACAGCTAAGCAGCGCTTTACCCAGCGCAATAAGTTTGCGCGGAGCTGTGCACCGCGCTAACCAGTGCACCGTAGGGCAACGTGGAGCAACTTCTGGCAATGTGGAGCAACGTGGAGCAAAGTTGCCTAAACACAGCCACACCCCCTAGCCTGTCTGGACAGTAGTAAAACAAAATGCAATGACAAGTTTCGAACCCGGGACAATGTGCACCATAATCAAAGTACTGAACCACTAAGCCATGACAGCTTAGGATGAACATCCATTGTCAACATACATATACTTATAAATGGTAGATTAACCATTGCTAAGCAGGTCTGCAGTCAGCCGAGAATTTTCAAAAATGGCCAATCACAAAAAAGTGCGGGAAATGCAGCATATTTAAGCTCCGTAGGCGGGAATACTCGCCATATCTGATTGTAGCTCCCATCTGCAGTTAGAATGTCTGGTGCTGGAGAGGGTACTCGCTTTCAAGCACAACGCTGGGGCATCGAGGATTCAAAATACATGGTTTGGCTCCTAGTCCATCGTCATGAGTCTCGACTCCTGCAGGGCCAGTTCCAAGGGATGGAGTATAAGGCAGATGCTTGGAACCGGTTGGCTCATGAAGTCCCCAGTGCCACAGGCATCCCTCGGACTGGTGAGCAGGTCCGTCACCACCATGCAGACCTGAAGAGATGGAAGCAGGACCTACTGAACCAATGGATCCAGAAGACCCGTCATATGCAAGATGCCCCACTACTGAGTAGGTAGCCATGGAATGCAGTATGTAAGACATGCTAATATAGTCTAAATAATGGATAGGTATGTCTCAATATCCCTTCATTTACTTCACAGCTGCAGGTATCCGTGCTGCGAATCAGCAAGCCTATGCCACCAGGCAGGTTAGTAATTATTCTGCATGTATTGTTATATAATATATGTGAGAGAGCATGAAAAAAGTGCTGTAGCCCAATAATACAGCTATAAAATGCCCTGAATAAATTCTCTGCATGCACTGTTATATAACATAAGTCAGAGACCCAGCAATATAGTGTAGTAACCCATTAATAAAGGTAAAATAAGTCTGGAATACTATCTCTGCATGCACTGTCATATAAAATAAGTGAGCAAGCCTGAAAAAGAGTGTTGTAACCTATCAATAAAGGTATAATATGTCCTGAATAGGTCTTCCCTATGCAATGTAATATCAAATAAAGGAGAGATCCTGTAGAAAAGAGTGTTTAATGTAATTAATAAAGGTATAATACTTTGAGTGTGTCTGTGTCACTTACTTTGAAATGTTGTTGTACCCTTGCATTAAATAAATAGTACTGTTGTATTAAGTGCTGTCAACCCACAGTTGGGCAGTCCCATATAAAGTGGATGAAGGAAGTGCCAGTAGCTGTGAAGCAAATAACAGTCCTCAACAGTTGGTAAATGGCTATCATGCATAGGTAAATCTGGCACATGAGTAGCTTGTCGAGGTGTTCCCCAGAAATGTGAGTGTGCTACATGAAATGTAGGGTTCTGTAGAAATATAACTGAAAATGTCACATAAACACATCCAGATATGTAGATACATAAATATGAAAATAAAATATAACTATGTAGCAGTAACATCTGCATCTTGGACAGTTAGTATGTCAGATATAGGTCAGGTATATAATGAACTAGCCAAACCCATTACACAATCTAATGCATGTTGCCTAGTGTAATAATATGTGTAGGTGATATACACCTGCAGTCAGTAGGAATGTAGTGTAGAGTAAAAGTACTAATAAGATGTTAATGGAGGTTTCTTTTTACACCCTACTCCATGTGTATAAACAATGCAATTCCACACCTTAATGGGTATGTCTAATCTCAAAACATTTGTTGGGACATATGTCCTATTGTTCTATAAAAATCTGCATTTTCTTTGATGCATGTGCTCTGTTCAAACACCACAATCTTGGTGACCTGTTGCCACCAATCATCCCTGCATGATGTTGTAATGTCCACTGTCATTCAATATATGCATGTGTTATGCTTGTTGTTCAACTGTTGGAACCCTGGTGTGCTGGGTTAATGGGAATATTACTGAATGCTGTTACAACTAATTTGGAATGCTGTTGTCTATGTTGTAATTAAACACACCTAATCACAGACCGTATGGGAAGGCTGGTCCCAGCGGACCCACCTGTCCCTCCTCAGCTGGCGATTGCACCTGGCACCAGCAGGTCTGGTGCTCAGCCCGGGCTACCCTCCTCCGTTGGTCCTGTGCCACCTTCGGGTGGAAGCACTGCAGGGGATGGGGCTCATCCCCCCTGCAAGCGTGGGCGGAGAAGGGCCACCTGTCACCCTCTGAAGGGTCCGGGTTGTGGTGCGTAGGGAGATCCAGCGTTTAGTCGCTGATCCCCTATGCCAGCTCGAGGCGAGAGTGGCGTGACTCATGAGTGAGCCTGCCCCTCCTACGCAGCCCCCAGCACAGCCACCCTCGGGTCTGTGAAGGTTCAGTGGTGACTGCCTATGGGTGGGGATCTCAGTCCCACTGTTACCATCTGTGGGCTCATGGGCTTGCGATTTCCAAACATCCGTCCCCATCAATTGTGTTCACCCACCCCATGTGTCATACTCCACCCCTGTATGCATCTTGTTTGTCTTGTCTGTTTACCTCCCCAACCTACCTCCCCAAATATACCTACATCCTGTACCTCACATTCCACTCTCACCTGAAAAAAAAAGGGCAATCTGTACCCACAAAAAAATTATGCCCCATACATAGCTGCCCATTTCTCACACATGTCTGCTGGACATGTAAACCGATAATTAGAATTGGCAGTACAACATACTTTGTTGTCCTCACCCCTCTCTTAGGGGTGGAAGGTTCCCAATTACACTCCAAATTTGTAACATATGCACAGATGTTGCTGGTAAAGAAATGGGCAGCTATGGACCTTTCCTACACCCGTCCTGCACATCCCGAGCTGGTTTCCCCACTGTCTTTCCCTCTTTGTGCCCCCTTTTTCACCACTTTCCTATCTCCCCATTTTCTTTTCTTTCAAAGAAATTAGCGCGGGGGTTAGTGGGAGTAAGCACTTTTAAGCAGTAGTTAGCGGGTTTGAGCGAGTGTGCGCATGTGTGCGCTAAGCTTAGCATCGCTAAGCGTCATGCAAACTCACTTACAACTGCTTAAAAGTGCCTTAATCACTCTGTATGTCAGGGCCCTTGTTCTGTTCAGCAGCAAAATAAATCATCTCTGTCAGTCTTGAACCCCAGACCTTGGACACACTTGACTGCATGAAGTACCACTAAGCCAAAGCAGATATACAATAACTTGGTGCTGAAATAAATATATCATGCAAAACAATGAGTGAATGTAAAGGAAAAATAGGAAGGCTATAACACAAAGCTTGTTCTGTGGATCTTTACCAGCAATTGTTGTGGAATTGCATTACATGACTGTGATAAGAGAAGCAGCCATTCTAGCAGCAAATAATGTAATTGAGGCACTTTACAACCCCCACACAGTATCATAACAAGACAAACACTGGCATATCTGATTGGGGCAGAGGCCATACTTCCTGATTGTGAAACATATTTTAGCTGTGTCCCTCTGAATTCCTCTGAAAAGTACTGACGTTAGTCAGAGAGGTGTTGTATTACACAATGAATAATCACAATAATAACAGTGGACAGTGGACACCGCTTGTATTTCATAAAAAGAGTAATAATCCATATGCACTGCTTCACTCAAGTCTACACTTACTGGCTCTCTTAGTTGGAAGGTGTGCCTCACTTTTAACTACCTATCCCTGACTCCAAGCAAATATGTATCTGAGTGTTTCATAGGCCTGGCAAAGGCACAAACACACAGGCATATCAGCTCATCTGCTGTTACACACTCTGCAAACAGCTGTGTGAGGACTTCCACAAGCATACCCTTATGTAGGAGTACAACACAGAAATACCAAAGGATCTAGCCATGTACTGGTAGCAACTGACTGTAACAATGCCATTGTACCAGTGCTGAAAACACCTGTGGGTTGCACAGACAAAGAATAACAGGCTAACATCTGACTACCATCTGGATAGGTTCACAGTTGGGACCTATGCAGACAGACCACCTGCCTTGATAAACCAACAGGTACACACCAATCCATTAAGTACAGTAAGATAACATTCACACAATAAGACGTAATGCTCTCTGTATGTCTGCACCCCCCATATTTTAAATATACATGTGTTTAGGGTCAACCAAGGATGTAGGTAGGCATACTCAGTAGTGGAATTGTCCAGTTTACCTGAGACTTCTGTGCTAATGTCAACAATAAAAAGTACACAAACCCTGCAGAAGTGAGTACATCAATATGCACAGTATAACAGTCAACAAACAGTTCATGTGTCAAAAGAATACTTCTGAATAACTACTTTTGTATGGCAGTCAATTACATAAGTAGAAGTGAAACTACATACTCACATATATCTTGTGTAAGCATTTGTAGGGGTGAGTTAAACACTATACTGATAGCTCTGTACTGGAAGTGGCAACAGTCAGGTCTGAGTACAACATGTACATCACTGTCTACACCTCTAGCTTCAGATATAAGAAGTATACCAACCTTCTGACTTAAACAACAGTGTACACAGCAAACAAGCATGGGCCCCACTTTGGAAATCTGAAAGGGCTACGCTTACAAAACTTAGCATTTTTTTAGCATTGGGTTGCTATGACAGTGAGTACTGCAATTATCACACAGCAGGCTGTATGCATTTACCAAATGCTGTGCACCAGTTGGTGCAGAGGTCATCACATGCACATGTGCTGATACATATAAAAGCAGACTGTACTTGCTATCCCCACATGCAATCATTACATTGCACCTGATACAGCTTCACAGAACTTGTGTATGAGTAAATAGGAGTTATTACTTAATAACGCAAAAGTTTAATTGAGTAAGAATACTCTAGTGAATCAGCCACCAAATATATTAATTAAGTAAAAAAAAAAACTTAATTAATAAGAAAGGGAATTAAGCAGAAGCTATCTCTACTTAGGCAACACCAAAAAAAAAGACGGACCTCAAAGTGACAAACAGGTATGTGACAGAAATGTGATTACCGGCAAGTAGTAGATTTTTATGAAGAGTACTGTAAATACTTTGAAACATGCATATGTGGCAGCAGTAGGTATGTATGCACTGATGCCATGCATGACTACTGCCATGGACAAATTAGTGTGTAGCTGTGTGCAGTGGGACATAACTGTGACATATGTAGCTCAGCATTTAATGTCAAACATCCAATCATGTCATCTATGTTCTGTACAGTACTGTGTATAATGGCTGTCAGGGGGAGTAGTGCAAACAGCTATATAAACATGGATGTGACAGAGTAACACATGCATGATAGTCATATAATGTGTAGCTTAGCATTGGAAACTGCTGTACCAGGCTAATATAGTAATGTAGCATTAGCAGCTATAAATACTCCCTGTAATATTACTGCCATGCACGCATGTGACAACTGTTCATGTTGTTGCAAGGCCCAACAGGTCATCCATGAGGTTTACAGACATACAACAGTGTGTACCTTGTGTGTGTATGGCACACACATATGTAGAGACAGTTATGTGTCAGATATATTAGCATCTTAACATGTGCATAGAGCAAGGTACATACTGCAACTGTTTGTGAAGGGTGGACATATATATGTTGGTGAAGGTTGTTATGTGCATATTTTCATGTAGGTTGTAGTGTGTGGCAAACAAGACAGCATACAGTGCTGGTATATGACATGTGGTGTTTAAACGCTGTGGGTATGATTTGCTAAGTTTATAGTCTTCCAGACAGGGAGTCCTGCTAAAGATACATGGCCTGAGAATAACCTCAATGCATTCTGCACAAGACTGTGCAAAATTGTTACATAACTGTATCTCTCTCAACCCTTGCATAATTGATATTCCCACCATGAAAGGTGGACTGTATATGTGCCTACATGTAAATCTATATGTACACCAATGGATGTTTATATGTATGCTCAAGCTCAATGTTGTAAATGTATTGCCATCCCTTTTGTTAAAAACCCTGTACCCATTAACTACCACATAGGTGGTAGTCTACTCAACACCAAAACTGTGGTAAGAGACCACGGGACACAGGTGGACAGTAGTGTCCCTTTTGATAATCACAGTGCCACACTAGTCATGTAAACTGTGTATGATCCACATGTCATCACAAAAGGTGTGTCATACATGGAACGAAAGGTCAGTGTTCCACTCTACTCATCAGTCATAAAACCCATCATAGAGTACAATGGGCATTTTGGTATGTACCTCAGAAGACATCTACAGCAGCTGTAGACGCCAGGCACAAACACCACAAAGAGTATTACCAGACTCAAACAGATGCCCTATGCAGACTGTCTTACAAAACCATAGCTACACTGTGTTGCATACCGCACACCCAGAGCCAACGTCTGCCTAACATACAAAGCTATGCCAAACCCACAGGTGTTGGACATGCTCCATGTCAACAGATCAAAATCCCTACAAGCTACACACTGTACTGATATAAACCTTGTAATGTCAAAAAGCAGAACATGCTGGAGTGGTACATTCTCATCTCAGACACATACCATACCCTGGAACTAACTACCTATCAATAGCAAAGAAAGGTCCTCATTAGCAGTCGTCATGAATAATCATGATGAATGGATGCGACATAGGAAATACAACCCGGGAATCACATCTGTGGCTCTGCATGACAGGGGCACATGAACTTAAATTACATGGGTGTTTAAGGGCAGGGTACCATATGGCTAGGCTTCTATAGACCCTATGCCTAATAGCCTATGAGCTACCTATGACCTGATACACACGCGCATGTACATGTTGCATTAATTGCTATGTGAGGTTGACTGAGTGGGATGGTGAATGTGTAGGTGAATTTGTCAACGTAGTGTATATGTGTGATAGCCTTGTGGGTAAATGTTTATATCATGATATGTAGTGTTCTAGCTCTGATCCCCGCAAAAGATATGTATGCTATTGCTAGGCAGCAAAAGCAGTACGGTATACGGTGTGACATAGTCCCATGGTGTTGACTGGAGTGTACCATTGTAGGCTAAAGCGATACATGTATGCTCATTGATTGTTGACACTAGTGAATACAAATCCCATATGAACTGTAGTACTACCTGAAGCTGTAGGCCTAAACAGCACAGTATGGTGTATATCCACATTGCTTTGAAACACTGTTTTGTTTGTTACCTGTAGTCCCCACACATTACATACCTCAGGCATAACATTTTGTAAGTGCTGACACACAGTACTGTATGGTACACAGGTAAAGCTCATCTGGGTTACCATACCTTTGTGTCTTGTAGGTATGTCTGATGTGTGTGTGTGGGGGGGGGTATGCCTGTAACATGGCCTGGGTTGTATGTGTGTTACAGGATATAAGTGCATATCTAGCAACATGTATAGTGTAGTACAGCAGTATGCCACCTATATTGATGAATGTGTACATATGTTACTTATGGGTTTGCTATCAACAAGTAGTGTGGTGCACTGGTAGTACTGTAACTGTACTTTACAATCATTTCAATGGATGACAAATTTCTGTATGCATTAGCTTCATATAAACCTTCTGTGGTTAGGTGGTGCATTGTGTCACATACAGTGTGCCATGTGCTGTTGTATAGTCTTACATACTGGTTTCACTTTGTTACTGTGCAGAACATAGTTTAATATATAGAACTTGCCAGGCACTGTCAGGCAGTTGTGGGCTGAGCACTGATGTGTGGGATTAAAAGTGTGTATCTACTGACAGCCAATAGGTTGCTATATATGGCATTTCATTGATACCTGTACTTTAGAATGTTAAGTGTGCCACAAGACTTGCTCACAGTAATTGTCTTATTTTCTTCCAGGGACATGTCTCATCATCGCAACCCTGCCTATTCCCCTGAAGAGGAGGAAGTAATCATATCCACACTAGTACAACATCACACCCTGCTGTTCTCCAGAACCAGCCAGGACCAGCATGAGCGTACTGCACTGTGGCAGGATGTTGTCCATTGCGTTAATGACGTAGGCATGCATAACCAGACTTATGAGCAGGTACGCCATCACTGCAGTGATTTAATCAGACATGTCCGGCAGCATGCCTCTGATGTCCGCAGACAACAGCTTGCCACAGGTGGTGGTGCAGCATCACACCCACCCCTCACCAAAGTGGAAGAGCCGCTCCTCAGCATGGTGGCTCCTGGCCAACCACTACAACAAACATGTCATTATGGAGGCCGGAGTCACCCAGCAAGTTGACTGCGAGCATGCAGGTAACATGTCATATCTGTAGACTACTGTTAGCTCGATTGTTAGAACATGCATATGTCAGATGTGTACTGTGTATTTGGAAGATGTGGAACCTGGTGTTGTGCAATACTGATAATTTTGAAAATAATCTGTATGCCTGTGACTGTCAACCATTGTACTACTGTAAAATTGCAAAGTCACAGCAGTAATGCCACAGTTGTTGACACTGACAAACTGTCTCATATCCTTGTGGGTCCCTCTGGTGTGACGGCAAGACAGCAGACCCATGCTGATGAGTGTTCTACATTTCATATGGCAAATAACATGTGCATGTCATAGGTGGGTTTTAGGCCATTTACACATGTACAACACCTACACATAATGCATGCTCTGCAAGTTTTCTGTGGGACTACGCACATCCCAGTAGCATGAGTGGCTGCCTCAAACACATGCTATACACAGAGCATCCCAAACAATTGTGGTACACTGTAGTGGACATTGTATAGGCAGAGTCAATACACATGCACACAACATACACCACCCTGTCATACACAGTACGTGTCAATATGATACACATGACATATGTAGACACCTGCTGTAAGGTCAGACTCCAGTCATCCACACAGCACACACACTATACCTGAGGGATAAAGGCCTATCATGGGGCATTGCAAAACTCTTCAACAAACAAGACATTCATGTTAGGCAATGCTCCCCATTGAACACCTTACATACCCATGTAACAACTGCCTGTGAAATGGTTAATGTAGCCACAGTGCTGCAGTTCAGGTACAGCAAGATAGTTGCCAATGTGACACACATTAGTGGCCTTGAGTGACCACATGATGCTGCCTGATGATGGCTCATGGTACTACACTACATCCAGTTACAGTAACTACAGTACAACACATAGCATTCATTGCTATACACCTGACAGTTGTGTGCATCCAGCCATGGTATGTATACCTGTGAGTGATGGTGCACAGAACATTGAAAAGCATGTAATACTTGCACAGCAATGTTGTGTCTATGTACACATTGTGTTCCAGGGTGAGACCAATCATTGAACAACACACATGCATCAAACACATGTATACTGTTATTAACAAGGACTCTCTACACTCACACTGCATGCTGTTGAGCAACACACATCTTGCATGCTGACACGTGTGATAGTACTCTTTGGCTTGTCATACTGTTCTCCACCATCAACCACTAATGGGTATGTTCTGGATTGCTGTTGGTGTGTGTGTGTGTGTGTGTGTGTGTGTGTGTGTGTGTATCTACTTTAGTGAGTAGTGTATTTGTGTCCATGTGTGCATGTGTGCATGTGTTCATGTGTGCATGTGTGCATGTGTTCATGTGTGCATGTGTGCTAACATCATGTACAGATTGTAAAGTGTGTTTCCTGTCTCGCTCTCACAGTTGCTGAGGTTGTGTTGGTTGAGTGCAGCAGGGAACCTTAAGACACTGCCACAAATAGTGTAGATGATGAAACATGTGTTGTGGCACAGGCAGGTTTGACAGGGTCTGTCGTTGTTCCGCCAATCAACAGTACACAGCTTTCCACACCATCTATGTGCACATTCATACTGCCAATACATCCCTCATCACCAATGGCCTTAGCTGAGGGACAGCATACAGTAGGCATTGACCAGGATAGTGTAGTATCTATAGCAAATGCAACCCCTCACAGCAGCCATACCCAGATTCCTGGAACGGTACCACATAGGCAGATGTCCAGGGGTTCTCGTGGGAGCACCTCTGGTGGTAATGCCCCTGGCAGACGTGCCCCGACAGGTCTTACAACCTCAGGTATGTTCTGGGCTGTAATGCAGGCACAGGCATGTATGGAATGGTACACCAGACAGGGACTGAGGGTGCAGAGGGCCCTTAACACCACTATCAATGACAGCATCCGTGACCTTGCGGGTGCAGTGCATCACTACACCGAGGTCATTGACAGATTTTTGGGGGAGACATTAGATGTCCACCGCAATGTAATGTCCATGTGCCAGGATAGTGCAGGACGGCCGAGACATCGATGTGGACGTATGCCAGCAACATCATCAGCTGGCAGTCATCGCAGATGACACACAAGTCACAGCCGCTCCCGTAGTGGCAGTACCAGCCCCAGCAATGTTGGAGCAGGGCTGTCAATAGACCATCATAGAAGACCACGTGCACGTGGTTCTGGCCAGTCCCAGCAGGGACTTGGGTCCAGTCAACATCCCTCTGCCTCTGATGATAGTACCCAGTCTGGCTTAGTACTCGATACTGTCCGTTGCACCCCTGCCAGGCACAGGTACTCTGTCCGTGGCCAGGGACGGTGATCTGTACAGCCTAGCAAGTACAGTCTGTGGCTGTCCTACAACCTCCCGTATATGGCAGCCACATGGTGGAACTGTGTGCATGCAGACACACACACATAATCCAAACACCTAGGGCTAACACATACACACATACATCACATCAACATTGACCCATGCTGTACTGTTGTCCCATGCACACACACACACACGCGCACACACACACACACACACACACACACACACACACACACACACACACACACACACACACACACACACACACACAGACACACATACATGTCGATTGGATGGGTCAATGTCGGGCTCTGGCAAACCAACAACACACCCTGTGCATATGATGAAACTGTGCCACCTCCTGTCATCTGTAACATTGATGCAGGAACAGGCTAACATGGTGCTGATGCACAGGGTGACTTTATAGCAGTGTAGCAATTTTAGAATGTTGTCAACAGTACAGTGTAATGATATCCCTGTAGGTATATCTGAGCAGGCATGATGCATTAAAGCTATGATTATCAATGTAGTATTGTTTACAACAGTGTTAATTCCAAAAATTGTATTGTCTGCCCATGTGCCACTTGGCTGATGTGTGTAGTTTTGGCAGCATGTGTTGGTGAGTGGACAGTATGTGTGTGATGTGTGCAGTACAGATTTGTAGGTGTACATTTGTGAACATGGTGGAGGTGCACTGTCTGCATGTACGTGCATAGTGGACACATGAGAAGGGTGACATGCCCTGTATTACACAGTGTCAAGACTTCATTGTTTCAATTGGTGGCCAGTATGCATTTTAATACACATATGTTTTAACTTGGGTACACGTGTGTGTATGACATGGTTTGACACTATGCTGTGGGTGATACTGTTACTATCTGTCATTGGTTTGCATTCAGGTAGTGTACACAACCTCAACAGCCTGACTATGACCAATCGTTAGATGATGTCTTGACAACTGACACACAGATGTAGGAAACTCAGTAGCATTTGGATCCATCCGGTACTATACTATACCAGTAACCAGTGGTATTAACCACCACACATTCCTGGAACAACTCCTGTTTGGCATATAGCCCTCTTAGGTACAAGCAAACACACTAGGGATATGTCCGTCCAAATCTGGTAATGCATACAGTGGCCTACAATGCATTCTCCGGATGAGACACTTATCCTCCACAAGGGTATCATACAGACAGATACCTGTTGTCCAACCCATGCTGTAAAGCTGTAAGCCAAATATAGCATAGTCATCCACATTTGTTAAACATAGTATCCCGACAGTACCTCATAGGTAGTAGCCCCAAACATGTAGAACAGGTACCGATGTGTACATACAACCAAGTGTTATGTCATCTGTCCTTTGGTATTCACATTTCCATAGGTATTCTGAAGTCCCTCGGTGTATCACATAACCAATAAGGGGTCTGTATGCATATCCACAAAGTTGTTGTACACCTATAATGAATGTCCATTATTGACAGACTTTGTTGTGTTTGAACATGTCTGAAATATACCCAAGGCATGAACCCTCACTCACACTATTCTATAGAAACTGTCATGGGTGTGTGTGACACAGATGACCTAGGCCACAGATCACTACAGTGGCTGGCCTTGTCACAAACATACATATGTGACCGAAGGTCTGAGAAGCAGCAGCACAATCTGTCATAGGTAACAGATGTATTCATGTAGAAAGCAGGCTTGACACCTATGAACTAATTGAGGTCACATGTACATATATGTATTTGCAACACAGATACCTGAAGTGTGCAATGCACATACTGTTGTTATACTGATATGTCATACAGTAGTAAAAGCTAAACACACAACACATTGACCAACAGTATCACACACACTCACCAATTGTAGGATTTAAACCCCTAACCTAACTATGTTATGATACTACAGAGATATGCATTAACACAATGCGCTGTATGCTTTATTGAGAGCTTTCATTTCCACTGCTATATTTGTAAGATGCTGACATCATCAGACTTGCCAAACAGGAATGCAACACTTTTAAGGTGTTTTCCTAGTCTCCAAAAAGGGAGCTACTCTCAGAGGAAATCACACAGGCACATACCCTGCCCTCACACACTCAGCAATTGCAGGATTCAAACCTCTACCTAGCTATGTTATGATACTAGAAAGATACGCATTAACACAGCGCGCTATATGCTTTACTAGAAGCTTTTGTTTCCACTGCTATATTTGTAAGATGCTGACATCATCAGACTTGCCATACAGGAATGTAACACTTTTAAGGTGTTTTCCTAGTCTCCAAAAAGAGCAATACTCTCAAAAGAAATCACACAGACACATACCCCCACACACACATTCAGCAATTGCAGGATTCAAACCCCTACCTAACTATGTTATGATACTAAAGAAATATGCATTAACATTACACGCTATTTGCTTTATTGGGATTTTTCATTTCCACTGCTATATTTGTAGGATGCTGACATCATCAGACTTGCCAAACAGGAATGTAACACTTTTAAGGTGTTTCCCTAGTCTCCAAAAAGAGCAACACTCTCAGAGGAGATCACACAGACACATATCCCCCCAACACACACACACACTCAGTAATTGGAGGATTCAAACCCCTACTTAACTATATTATGATACTAGAGAGACACGCATTAACACAACACACTATATGCTTTACTGGGAGTTTTCATTTCCACTGCTATATTTGTAGGATGCTGACATCATCAGACTTGCCAAACAGGAATGTAACACTTTTAAGGTGTTTGCCTAGTCTCCAAAAAGGGCAATATTCTCAAAGGAAATCACACAGACACATACTCAGCAAATGCAGGATTCAAACTCCTACTTAACTATGTTATGATACTAGAGAGATACACATTAACACGACACGCTATATGCTTTACTGAGAGCTTTCATTTCCACTGCTATATTTGTGGGATGCTGACATCATCAGACTAGACATGGTAATGTGTGTGCACTTAGTTTTATGCAATCCCAGGACTGAGCCATGGGGGACAGCAGGTGTTACCAGCTTGAACAGGACTCCACAATTCTTACCTTGTGTGATCTATCTGTGGCCCAGTTGCCAATCCATCTGATGATAATACATATTTATGCACAGGTTATTGATTTTGTAGATATGACATGTGTCTGGGATGTTGGAAAAGGCCTATTCAAAGTGTATGTGGGACGTGTGTAGCTCATTTCGTTCATGTATGTCCTGGGTGGCTGCCTTGCAAACAGTCTAGCAGGTTTGGGAAACATAATCTGCCCATGAACAGTCCAAAGTTGGTAGGGTTGTGTGTTTATAGGCTTCCAATAGCTCTTTTTCTGGCTTCAGTCATGATGGACTCCATGGCCTTGCAGATCAGACTTCATCGGCTTATAAGACTATAGTTCCCATGGTCTGTTGTGCACCAACACTTGTGTAGTGTGCCATATGTTGCTGTAACCAATTCAACTGTTTCATATCCTGTAGAGAGGGTGAGGCTCAACAGACTGTTCAGGTGCAGGCTCTGTTTGTTCTGCAGTTCACTTATGACACATATAGGGGCACAATGTAATTCAATTGATGCCATGTTGTCATCTTTGGAAGGAGCTGTTTACCCATTCTACATGTGATATCTCCTGGTATGATGATAGGGCCTTTTGTCAGTGGGAGGTGGGTATGTATGTATGGGCCTGCCTGACAGGATGTTAGCATTGCCAGTCATTTACAGTTGGCCCTGACTCAGGACATATATGAGTGTACATTGCTATTTATGACATAGCTGAAGGTAGTGTCATGGTTCTGTATGGACTCCTTCGCAGATTATCTTTCCATGGCCTGGATTGGATAGTGTTTGCAGTGCACATTGTTTATTGATGATACTGATTTTGTTTTTTTTTTTCTTTGCTTTTCAACTTTCTATGACCAACCTAAGTTTCTGTAGTACATATTTGATTATGACAGGGTTCCAATATACTATATATGTGTCTGTTGTCATATCACTGTATGCACAAGTCAAGATTGATGAACTGTGAGAGGTTCCTGGGTTAACACATGCAACTGCCTGATTTGTGTGGCCCACTGTTGTACTCAGACATGGCCTAAGTGTGTGAGCATACCCAATGTGACCTTTCAGTATGTTGCTGTGTGAAGTCCACTACATTTGTTGACGTGTGTGAACACACCCAATATTAACATTTATACTATATGTGTGTTGTAAATCGAGTTGTATTTTTACTGCAGGGCTCACCTTTGTGTCATAACTCTACAGGGATTATGCTGTGCCTGCGACGTTTCCAGGAGGCACCTTGCATAGACTTATCAACATTTATTCCTAGAGGCTGACCAGTGAAATACTGTCATGGTTTAGTGGTTCAGTACTGTGACTATAGTGCACAGTATCCCAGGTTCAAGGACTGTCACTGCTTCATATTTTCATACTGGGCAGACCAGTCTGCTTAAGGAACAGTAAAGCAAATATGACCATGTTGACCTGCTTTTGCTCAACTTTGACTAAACTTGCACAACATTGCTCAACGTTAACCAACATTGCTGAACCCTGCCCAATATTGCTCAACATTGCCCAAAGTTGTGCTACTTAGTGTGTGCAATTTTGTTTACATATACTAAATAGTGGTAAAAGCTGTTTAGCACTGCTTTATATTGCTTAACACATGCCAATCATGCCTCAGGTTGTGCTGCAGGGCTGCCTATGTCGGATGCAAATATTACACTCCCTATACATGTTTGAAAACAGGTAGTGTCAAGTTAGGCATCCCTTTTACTATATGTGCGAGTCAGAGAGAGGTATCATTTCCAGGGTTCCTACTGAGCCAGTGTATATGCTATGCGTTGCCTCTTTGCCAAGGCCAAAGCATACTGGGCATGCCTCCTTCTGCCTACTGGGGCAGGCTCAGGTTGTTCCTCCTCCGAGTCTCGCTCTGCCTCTGATGGCCTTGGCAATGGTGGGGGGCTGTTTGGCCCGGCCCTATGCTGCTCCTGCTGCAGCTGTTTTTGCAGGATCATATTACGAGGCATAGCACATACCATAACTATTTGGGTACATGTAGTTGGTGAGTACTGCAAGGCTCCACCAGATGTGTCCAGGCACCGGAACTGTGACTTGAGCAGCCCAAACACATGCTCAATTACATTTTGTGTTTGTGCGTGTGCCTCATTATGGCGTTTCTGTTCAGGTGTGTGTGCATTTCTGATGGGTGTCATCAGCCACGGCTCCAGTGCATATCCAGCATCCCCCACTAGGTGACCTTGAGGGATGTCCCCATTGGCAAATGTCTGGTACAGCTGTGTCAGATGCCAGATATGGGAATCATGGTAGCTTCCAGGCCAGCCAGCACACACATTCATTATTATGCCCTGGGTATCACACATGACCTGGCAGTTGATGGAGGGGAAACCCTTGCGGTTAAAGTAGACCCTACCCTGCTCACTGGCTGGTGCTTTGATGCATATGTGCATGCAGTCTATTGCACCCACTACCTCAGGGTATTCCGCTATTTGCTGGAAAAGATGCATATTGCTGGCCAATACCTCACGGGAAATGGAGAAATATACATGATCACCGACATATGCTGACATGGCATTCAGGATCTGGTGCAGTACCCTGGATGCTGATGCCTGTGAAATCCCCATCATATCGCCAGTTGGTCTCTGGAAGGTACCTGTTGCTAGTATTCTTAGGCCAACACATACTTTGGTTTCCACTGGGATGGGTTCCCCTCTGTTGGTTCTGTGTGTGAGGCATGGCCTGCACAGCTCAACAATTTGCTGCATGAGGTCTCTGTCCACTCTATAGCGCTCCACTATCTCCAGCTCATGTAGCCCCTGGTAGGGTATCCTGGGCCTGTACAGTCTTCTCCGTCTCCTCACTGTGGGTTGCTCAGCAGCATTCGCATTGTCACCACCCTCGGCATGTTGCATATGTCGCCTTATAACAGCAATGGCAGCCCCTAACATTTCTTTGTCTCAGTAAAGCTTTTTCAGTTTTCACTTCTATTAGCTTACTGCAGTGTTGCAGTGTCCCTGAGAAAAACATAGTGGAAAGTTGTTTGCAGAGTTTTAAGTGCTGGGCTGGGCTGGGCTAGTGTACTGCCTGTGTAATTGGCTGATTCTGATTGTTTTCACCTGCTAGTTCTGCTAGTTCTCCTTGGTTAACTTCATACTATTTGTTGTGCTTCCTTTTCCCTTTCTGTTTCCGCAGGGGGCAGCGCCGCGCAAACAAATGCAAACATGCACACACAAGCTCACACGCGCACACATGCTTACACGACTTAACACTTGCTGACTCCGGCTTAAATGCGTGCACACAGGCACAAACGTGCTTACACAGGTTTCAACAACCTTACACTTGCGTACTCCGGCTTAAACGCACGCACACAGACGCACACGCACGCACACAGTCTTACTTGGTTTTACAGGCACGCACATGCGTGCATACACATTGCAGGCACTTCTATAAAAAACTTTAGTGTTGTCCACGGCATACACCTTCAATTTCCTGCCTTTAGCTAGGATACCTGTAGACACACCTCTTCCAGTGATGGGTAACTGACAGCAAACACATGCTACTCTGCTCCAATGGGCTTACATTCTTTCATACATACCCCCCCATGATGTCACCTATCTTCTGCTCTGATACTCCCCTTATCCTACTCTTACACTCCACGGACTTTGCTCATTTGCCATGTGAAATTGGGATTCACTATCCTTACCCTCATTTTCATAGAATTGCCTACTAATGCTTGGTTACATCACTTAGACTGAGCTTCCGCCCTTAGCAACCTTTACTCAGTAGCCATGTTGGCTTCAGCCTGCCATTCACTTGCATGGCAGATGTATATTTATAATTAAATGCCTATTTTTGGCTTTTATTTATTCTTTTTTGGGTTTTTACAGCGCAGCACTTTTGCGTGACGCTGCGCTACGCTTAAACTTTGGAGATCGAGGTAAAAAAAACTTATTAATTTTTTTTTTTGCAACAGGTAGAATTGCCAATGGTCATATATTTGTCCATTGGCATGTTTCCTCAACTGGATGCATCCTTTATTTGGAGCTGTCACAGCTCCGTTTTGCTATTTGCAGAACGGTACTCAGTTGGCAACCGAGTACATTTCTGAACATAACACTACTCTTACTCGGACAGGTTAGGGTTTCCTGGATCGCAAATTTACCTCATTTGCATAACTTTCTGCAGCAAATGAGGTAATTTGCATAACCTAGCCATGTCCGTGTAAGAGGAATTTTAGGAGCTCTCTTGCACGCCCCTGCCCGCTGTTCCTGGATCGCTCGGCAGACATGGTGGCTGCATGGAGTCTTACTCTACTCTTAGACTCCGTGCAAGCCTTCGTGAATCTGGCGCACTATCTGGTTAATATGAGTGCTTGTAAGGTATGGAATAATAGCACTATAGATAAAATGCATTAGTAGTACCTCAGTTACTCAAGTCTCTTTATGTTAACCAAATGCTAAATGTACTAGCGATTTGCAGACTACATTGATGGCTGTTTTTGGACTGTACCTGCTTTTTTTACTGCCCTAAACTTGCTTTGATAGTGTAACCGCTATTTTGTTGAAACAAAAGTGGATCTTTTTCCCCTTCTCTTTACAATTGTTCCTGTAGCTCTACATCTCAATAATAAATATACTGAAAGGGAATCCGGCAACTGTCCACCCTCCTCCCAGGTCCTGTGCCCTGCAAAAATGTTGCCTTCAAGCAGATAATGCTTTTGAAAGCTCTGTGAAATATGCTATATAATTTCTATATGTCCAGCAAGCCTAAACTGAATACTACATTTGCTGGAAGTCGTAGACCCTGTAAGCACGCTACCACGGAAGGCACTATTTTTAGCTTTCCATCCCCCCTGAAATACGATCCTTCCTCTGACTACTTAGCCCTGTTCTACCTTTTGTTAATATTGACTTCATTTGCTTCTTATAGGCTGCAGAAAACTTTAAAAGATGACGTTAACTTCACCAAGCGGTTTTTACTTTGTCTCTAAAGACGGCAGCCTAAACTTTATAAAATATAGTGAAGCCTAAAACAATAGTAAACTAAAGCTGTAATGATTGATTGTTTTTGCTGCATTATCCCTACTGAGAGTGCAGCATATCAGCCTTTACGGTAGCCCCTCCCCTCCTCACCTAGCTTCATTTATGAATATCTCCGCCATCTACCTGTGGTGCCATATTTTAATTTTGCCCTCACTGCCCAAACAACTAGATTCCCCCGAGGTATCATGCTGCATCAGGTAAGTTTTGCGACTGCTATCAAATGCAGTATTAATAAGATGTTGCAAAGTTTTCATATAATATTATAACTTAGAAGGCTAGAATGGCACTAGAGTAAAGGTCGCTGTTTCAGATATTTTACAAGCAATTGTTTGAGCGTCATTCACTATGTACTAAATACTAATTGCTACTGTGGTTATACCTGTTAAAAGCTGTACTTGTGTAAACAATCTAGCCATATTATTTACTGTTTAGGAACTAATGAGTACATCATGTACGACTGTAGTCGGGCATGTTAGCAAATTGCCATTACTGCATTTCAAGGTTTGATTGAGTGCATGCTTTCTCAAATGGACTAATGTGACTAACTATCTACTGTTGAATAACGCTATAGCTAAATCAGCCTCTTAAAACACACTATCTGGTTAATATGACTGCTTGTAAGGCATGGAATAATAGCACTATAGATAAAATGCATTAGTAGTACCTCAGTTATTCGACTCTCTCTATGTTAACCAAATGCTAAATGTACCAATGATTTCCAGACTACATTTATGGCTGTTTTTGGACTGTACCTACTGTTTTTACTGCCCTAAACTTGCTTTGATAGTGTAACCGCTGCTTTGTTGAAACTAAAGTGCATCTTTCTCCCCTTCTCTCTACTATTGTTCCTGTAGCTCTACATCTCAATAATAAATATACTGAAAGGGAATCCAGCAACTCTTCACCCTCCTCCCAGGTCCTGTGCCCTGCAAAAATGTGGGGTCCAAGCAGAAAATGCTTTTGAGAGCTCTGTGAAGTATGCTATTTAACTTTCTATATGTTCAGCAAGCCTAAACTGAATACTGCATTTGCTGTAAGTCGTAGCCCCTGTAAGCACGCAACCATGGAAGGCACTATTCTTAGCTTTCCAACCCCCTGCAATATGATCCTTCCTCTGACTACTTAGCCCTGTTCTACCTAGATTTTGTTAATATTGACTCCATTTGCTTCTTATAGGCTGCAGAAAACTTTAAAAGATAACATTACCTTCAGCAAGCGGTTTTTACTTTGTCTCTAAAGACGGCAGCCTAAACCTTATACAATATAGTGAAGCCTAAAACTATAGTAAGCTAAAGCTAATCTGACTGACTGTTTTTGTTGCATTATCCCTACTGAGAGTGCGGCAACTCAGCCTTTACGGTAGCCCCTCCCCTCCTCACCTCGCTTCATTTGTGAATATCTCCGCCATCTACCTGTGGCACCATATTTGAATTTTGCTCTCACTGCCCAAACAACTAGATTCCCCTAAGGTAGCGTGCTCCATCAGGTAAGTTCTGCGACTGCTATCGAATGTAGTATTAATCCCGATGCTGCAAAGTTTTCATATAATATTATAACTATAACTTAGAAGGCTAGAATGGCACTAGTGTAAAGGTCGGTGTCTCATATATTTTACAAGCAATTTTTTGTGCGTCATTCACTATGTATAGAATACTATTTGCTACTGTGGTTATTCATGTTAAAAGCTCTACTTGTGTAAACAATCTAGCTGTATTATTTACTGTTTAGGATCTAATGAGTACATCATGTACAACTGTAGTAGGGCAGGTTAACTAATTGCCATTACTGCATTTCAAGGTTTGATTGAGTGCATGCTTTCTCAAATGGATTAATGTGAATATCTACTGTTGAATAACACTAGAGCTAAATCAGCCTCTTAAAAGACACTATCTGGTTAATATGAGTGCTTGTAAGGCATGGAATAATAGCACTATATATAAAATGCATTAGTAGTACCTCAGTTACTCGAGTCTCTTTATGTTAACCAAATGCTAAATGTACCAGCGATTTGCAGACTACATTGATGGCTGTTTTTCAACTGTACCTGCTGTTTTTGCTGCCCTAAACTTCCTTTGATAGTGTAACCGCTATTTTGTTGAAATTAAAGTGCATCTTTCTCCCCTTCTCTCTACTATTGTTCCTGTAGCTCTACATCGCAATAATAAATATTCTGAAAGGGAATCCAGCAACTGTCCACCCTCCTCCCAGGTCCTGTGCCCTGCATAAACGTGGACTTCAAGCACAAAATGCTTTTGAAAGCTCTGTGAAGTATGCTATATAACTTTCTATATGTCCAGCAAGACTAACCTGAATACTGCATTTGCTGGAAGTCGTAGCCCCTGTAAGCATGCTACCACAGAAGGCACTATTCTTAGCTTTCCACCCACCCCTGAAAAACGATCCTTCCTCTGACTACTTAGCCCTGTTCTACCTAGATTTTGTTAATATTGACTCCATTTGCTTCTTATAGGCTGCAGATAACTTTAAAAAATAACGTTAACGTCACCAAGCGTTTTTTACTTTGTCTCTAAAGATGGCAGCCTAAACTTTATACAATATAGTACAGCCTAAAACAATAGTAAACTAAAGCTAATCTGACTGATTGTTTTAGTTGCATTATCCCTACTGAGAGTGTGGCGACTCAGCCTTTACGGTAGCCCCTCCCCTCACCACCTAGCTTCATTTGTGAATATCTCCACCATCTACCTGTTGCTCCATATTTGAATTTTGCCTTAAATGCCCAAACAACTAGATTCCCCCAAAGTAGCGTGCTCCATCAGGTAAGTTCTACGACTGCTATCGAATGCAGTATTAATCCTGATGCTACAAAGTTATCATATAATATTATAACTATAACTTAGAAGGCTAGAATGGCACTAGTGTAAAAGTCACTGTTTCAGATATTTTACAAGCAATTGTTTGAGCGTCATTCACTATGTACTAAATACTATTTGCTACTGTGGTTATACCTGTTGAAAGCTGTACTTGTGTAAACAATCTAGCTGTATTATCTACTGTTTAGGAACTAATGAGTACATCATGTACGACTGTAGTGGGGCATGTTAGCGAATTGCTATTACTGCATTTCAAGGTTTGATTGAGTGCATGCTTTCTCAAATGAATTAATGTGACCAGCTATCTACTGCTGAATAATGCTATAGCTAAATCAGCCTCTTAAAAGACACTATCTGGTTAATATGAGTGCTTGTAAGGCATGGAATAATAGCACCATTGATAAAATGCATTAGTAGTACCTCAGTTACTCGAGTCTCTTTATGTTAACCAAATGCTAAATGTTCCAGCGATTTGCAGACTACATTGATGGTTGCTTTTGGACTGTACCTGCTTTTTTTACTGCCCTAAACTTGCTTTGATAGTGTAACCGCTATTTTGTTGAAACTAAAGTGCATCTTTCTCCCCTTCTCTCTACTATTGTTCCTGTAGCTACATCTCAATAATTAATATACTGAAAGGGAATCCAGCAACTGTCCACCCTCCTCCCAGGTCCTGTGCCATGCAAAAATGTGGGCTCCAAGCAGAAAATGCTTTTGAAAGCTCTGTGAAGTATGCTATATAACTTTCTATATGCCCAGCAGGCCTAAACTGAATACTGCATTTGCTGGAAGTCGTAGCCCCTGTAAGCACGCTACCATGGAAGGCACTATTCTTAGCTTTCCACCCCCTTTGAATTACAATCCTTCCTCTGACTACTTAGCCCTGTTCTACCTAGATTTTGTTAATATTGACTCCATTTGCTTCTTATAGGCTGCAGATACCTTTAAAAGATAACGTTAACTTCACCAAGTGGTATTTGCTTTGTCTCTAAAGACGACAGCCTAAACGTTATACAATATAGTGAAGCCTAAAACAATAGTAAACTAAAACTAATCTGACTGACTGGTTTTGTTGCATTATCCCTACTGAGAGTGCGGCAACTCAGCCTTTACTGTAGCCCCTCCCCTCCTCACCTAGCTTCATTTGTGACTATCTCCACCATCTACCTGTTGGCCATATTTGAATTTTGCCCTCAATGCCCAAACAACTAGATTCCCCCAAAGTAGCATGCTCCATCAGGTAAGTTCTTTGACTGCTATTGAATGCAGTATTAATCCCGATGCTACAAAGTTATCATATAATATTATAACTATAACTTAGAAGGCTAGAATGGCAATAGTGTAAAATTCGCTGTTTCAGATATTTTACAAGCAATTGTTTGAGCGTCATTCACTATGTACTAAATACTATTTGCTACTGTGGTTATACCTGTTAAAAGCTGTATTTGTGTAAACAATCTAGCCGTATTATTTACTGTTTAGGAGCTAATGAGTATATCATGTATGACTGTAGTGGGGCATGTTAGCGAATTGCATTACTGCATTTCAAGGTTTGATTGAGTGCATGCTTTCTCAAATGGATTAATGTGACTAAGTATCTACTGTTGAATAATGCTATAGCTAAATCAGCCTATTAAAAGACACTATCTGGTTAATATGAGTGCTTGTAAGGCATGGAATAATAGCACTATAGATAAAATGCATTAGTAGTACCTCAGTTACTCAAATCTCTTTATGTTAATCAAATGCTACATGTACCAGCGATTTGCAGACTACATTGATGGCTGTTTTTGGACTGTACCTGCTGTTTTTACTGCCCTAAACTTGCTTTGATAGTGTAACCGCTATTTTGTTGAAACTAAAGTGCATGTTTCTCCCCATCTCTCTACTATTGTTCCTGTAGTTCTACATCTCAATAATAAATATACTGAAAGGGAATCCAGCAACTGTGCACCCTTCTCCCAGGTCCTGTGCCTTGCAGAAATGAGGGCTCCAAGCAGAAAACGTGTTTGAAAGCTCTGTGAAGTATGCTATATAACTTTCTATGTGTCCAGCAAGCCTAAACTGAAAACTGCATTTGCTAGAAGTCGTAGCCCCTGTAAGCAAGCTACCACGGAAGGCACTATTTTTAGCTTTCCACCCCCCCTGAAATACGATCCTTCCTCTGACTACTTAGCCCTGTTCTACCTAGATTTTGTTAATATTGACTGCATTTGCTTCTTATAGGCTGCAGAAAAATTGAAAAGATAACGTTAACGTCACCAAGCGGTTTTTACTTTGTCTCTAAAGATGGCAGCCTAAACTTTATACAATATGGTAAAGCCTAAAACAATAGTAAATTAAAGCTAATCAGTCTGATTGCTTTTGTTGCATTATCCCTACTTAGAGTGCGGCAACTCATCCTTTACGGTAGCCTCTCCCCTCCTCACCTAGCTTCATTTGTGAATATTTCCGCCATCTACCTGTGGAGCCATATTTGAATTTTGCCCTCACTGCCAAAACAACTAGATTCCCCCGAGGTAGCGTGCTCCATCAGGTAAGTTCTCTGACTGCTATCCAATGCAGTATTAATACCGATGCTGCAAAGGTTTCATATAATATTATAACTATAACATAGAAGGCTAGAATGGCACTAGTGTAAAGGTCGCTGTTTCAGATATTTTACAAGCAATTGTTTGAGCGTCATTCACTATGTGCTAAATACTATTTGCTACTGTGGTTATACCTGTTAAAAGCTGTACTTGTGTAAACAATCTAGTCGTATTATTTACTGTTTAGTAACTAATGAGTACATCATGTACGACTGTAGTCGGGCATGTTAGCGAATTGCCATTACAGCATTTCAAGGTTTGATTCAGAGCATGCTTTCTCAAATGGATTAATGTGACTAACTATCTACTGTTGAATAACCCTATAGCTAAATCAGCCTCTTAAAAGATACTCTCTGGTTAATATGAGTGCTTGTAAGACATGGAATAATAGCACTATAGATAAAATGCATTAGTAGTACCTCAGTTATTCGAGTTTCTTTATGTTAACGAAATGCTAAATGTACCAGCGATTTGCAGACTACATTGATGGCTGTTTTTGGACTGTACCTGCTGTTATTACTGCCCTAAACTTGCTTTGATAGTGTAACCGCTATTTTGTTGAAACTAAAGTGCATCTTTCTCCCCTTCTCTCTACTATTTTTCCTGTAGCTATACATTTCAATAATTAATATACTGAAATGGAATACAGCAACTGTCCACCCTCCTCCCAGGTCCTTTGCCCTGCAAAAACGTGGGCTCCAAGCAGAAAATGCTTTTTAAAGTTCTGTGAAGTATGCTATATAACTTTCTATATGCCCAGCAAGCCTAAACTGAATACTGCATTTGCTGGAATTCGTAGCCCCTGTAAGCACGCTACCACGGAAGGCACTATTCTTAGCTTTCCACCCACCCCTGAAATACGATTCTTCCTCTGACTGCTTAACTCTGTTCTACCTAGATTTTGTTAATATTGACTCCATTTGCTTCTTATAGGCTGCAGAAAACTTTAAAAGATAACGTTAACGTCACCAAGTGGTTTTTACTTTGTCTCTAAAGACGGCAGCCTAAACTTTATACAATATAGTGAAGCCTAAAACAATAGTAAACTAAAGCTAATCTAATTGATTGTTTTTGTTGCATTATCCCTACTGAGAATGCGGCAACTTAGCCTTTATGGTAGCCCCTCCCCTCCTCACCTAGCTTCATTTGTGAATATGTCCGATATCTAACTGTGGCGCCATATTTGAATTTTGCCCTCACTGCCCAAACAACTAAATTCCCCCCAGGTAGCATGCTCCATCAGGTACGTTCTATGATCGAATGCAGTATTAATCCCGATGCTACAAAGTTTTCATATAATATTGTAACTATAACTTAGAAGGCTAGAATGGCACTAGTGTAAAGGTAGCTGTTTCAGATATTTTACAAGCAATTGTTTGAGCGTCATTCACTATGTACTAAATACTATTTGCTATTGTGGTTATACCTGTTAAAAGCTGTACTTGTGTAAACAATCTAGCCGTATTATTTACTGTTTCGGAACTAATGAGTATATCATGTACGACTGTAGTGCGGCATGTTAGCGAATTGCCATTACTGCATTTCAAGGTTTGATTGAGTGCATGCTTTCTCAAATGGATTAATGTGACTAACTATCTACTGTTGAATAATGCTATAGCTAAATCAGCCTCTTAAAAGACACTATCTGGTTAATATGAGTGCTTGAAAGGCATGGAATAATAGCACTATGGATAAAATGCATTAGTAGTACCTTAAGTTACTCAAATCTCTTTATGTTAACCAAATGCTAAATGGACCAGCGATTTGCAGACTACATTTGCAGACTACATTGATGGCTGTTTTTGGACTGTACCTGCTGTTTTTACTGCTCTAAACTTTCTTTGATAGTGTAACCGCTATTTTTTAGAAACTAAAGTGCATCTTTCTCCCCTTCTTTCTACTATTGTTCCTGTAGCTCTACATCTCAATAATAAATATACTGAATGGGAATCCAGCAACTGGCCACCCTTCTCCCAGGTCCTATGTCCTGCAGAAATGAGGGCTCCAAGCAGAAACCGATTTTGAAAGCTCTGTGAAGTGTGCTACATAACTTTCTATGTGTCCAGCAAGCCTAAACTGAATACTGCATTTGCTGGAAGACATAGCCCCTGTAAGCACGCTAGCACGGAAGACACTATTCCTAGCTTTCCACCCCCCTGAAACACGATCCTTCCTCTGACTACTTAGCCCTGTTCTACCTAGATTTTGTTAATAGTGTCTCCATTTCTTCTTATAGGCTGCAGAAAACTTTAAAAGATAACGTTAACGTCACCAAGCGGTTTTTACTTTGTCTCTAAAGACGGCAGCCTAAACTTTATACAATATAGTGAAGCCTAAAACCATAGCAAACTAAAGCTAATCTGACTGATTGTTTTTGTTGCATTATCCCTACTGAGAGTCCGGCAACTCAGCCTTTATGGTAGCCCCTCCCCTCCTCACCTAGCTTTATTTGTGAATATCACTGCCATCTACCTGTTGCGCCATATTTGAATTTTGCTCTCACTGCCCAGACAACTAGATTCCCCCAAGGTAGCATACTCCATCAGGTAAGTTCTGCGACTGCTATCAAATGCAGTATTAATCCTGATGCTGCAATGTTTTCATATAATATTATAACTAAAAGTTAGAAGCCTAGAATGGCACTAGTGTAAAGGTCGCTGTTTCAGATATTTTACAAGCAATTGTTTGAGCGTCATTCACAATGTACTAAATACTGTTTGCTACTGTGGTCATACCTGTTAAAAGCTGTACTTGTGTAAACAATCTAGTCGTATTATTTACTGTTTGGGAACTTATGAGTTCATCATGTACGACTGTAGTCGGGCATGTTAGCGGATTGCCATGACTGCATTTCAAGATTTGATTGAGTGCATGCTTTCTCAAATGGATTAATGTGACTAACTATCTACTATTGAATAATGCTATAGCTAAGTCCGCCTCTTAAAAGACACTATCTGGTTAATATGAGTGCTTATAAGGCATGGAATAATAGCTCTATAGATAAAATGCATTAGTAGTACCTCAGTTATTCGAGTCTCTTTATGTTAACCAAATGCTAAATGTACCAGCGATTTGCAGACGACATTGATGGTTGTTTTTGGACTGTACCTGCTGTTTTACTGCCCTAAACTTGCTTTGATAATGTAACCACTATTTTGTTGAAGTTAAAGTGCATCTTTCTCCCCTTCTCTCTACTATTGTTCCAGTAGCTCTACATCTCAATAATTACTATACTGAAAGGGAATCCAGCAACTGTCCACTATCCTCCCAGGTCCTGTGCCATGCAAAAATGTGGGCTCCAAGCAGAAAATGCTTTTGAAAGCTCTGTGAAGTATGCTATATAACTTTCTATATGCCCAGCAGGCCTAAACTGAATACTGCATTTGCTGGAAGTCGTAGCCCCTGTAAGCACGCTACCACGGAAGGCACTATTCTTAGCTTTCCACCCCCTTTGAATTACGATCCTTCCTCTGACTACTTAGCCCTGTTCTACCTAGATTTTGTTAATATTGACTCCATTTGCTTCTTATAGGCTGCAGATACCTTTAAAAGATAACGTTAACTTCACCAAGTGGTATTTACTTTGTCTCTAAAGACGACAGCCTAAACGTTATACAATATAGTGAAGCCTAAAACAATAGTAAACTAAAGCTAATCTGACTGACTGGTTTTGTTGCATTATCCCTACTGAGAGTGCGGCAACTCAGCCTTTACTGTAGACCCCCCCCTCCTCACCTAGCTTCATTTGTGAATATCTCCACCATCTACCTGTTGGCCATATTTGAATTTTGCCCTCAATGCCCAAACAAGTAGATTCCCCCAAAGTAGCATGCTCCATCAGGTAAGTTCTTTGACTGCTATCGAATGCAGTATTAATCCCGATGCTACAAAGTTATCATATAATATTATAACTATAACTTAGAAGGCTAGAATGGCAATAGTGTAAAATTCGCTGTTTCAGATATTTTACAAGCAATTGTTTGAGCGTCATTCACTATGTACTAAATACTATTTGCTACTGTGGTTATACCTGTCAAAAGCTGTATTTGTGTAAACAATCTAGCCGTATTATTTACTGTTTAGGAACTAATGAGTATATCATGTATGACTGTAGTGGGGCATGTTAGCGAATTGCATTACTGCATTTCAAGGTTTGATTGAGTGCATGCTTTCTCAAATGGATTAATGTGACTAAGTATCTACTGTTGAATAATGCTATAGCTAAATCAGCCTATTAAAAGACACTATCTGGTTAATATGAGTGCTTGTAAGGCATGGAATAATAGCACTATAGATAAAATGCATTAGTAGTACCTCAGTTACTCAAGTCTCTTTAAGTTAATGAAATGCTAAATGTACCAGCGATTTGCAGACTACATTGATGGCTGTTTTTGGACTGTACCTGCTGTTTTTACTGCCCTAAACTTGCTTTGATAGTGTAACCGCTATTTTGTTGAAACTAAAGTGCATCTTTCTCCCCTTCTCTCTACTATTGTTCCTGTAGCTATACATCTCAATAATTAATATACTGAAATGGAATCCAGCAACTGTCCACCCTCCTCCCAGGTCCTTTGCCCTGCAAAAACTTGGGCTCCAAGTAGAAAATGCTTTTGAAAGCTCTGTGAAGTATGCTATATAACTTTCTATATGCCCAGCTAGCCTAAACTGAATACTGCATTAGCTGGATGTCGTAGCCCCTGTAAACACGCTAACACGGAAGGCAGCACTATTCTTAGCTTTCCACCCCCTTTGAATTACGGTCCTTCCTCTGACTACTTAGTCCTGCTCTACCTAGATTTTGTTAATATTGACTCCATTTGCTTCTTATAGGCTGCAGAAAACTTTAAAAGATAACGTTAACGTCACCAAGCGGTTTTTACTTTGTCTCTAAAGATGGCAGCCTAAACTTTATACAATATAGTAAAGCCTAAAACAATAGTAAACTAAAGCTATTCTGACTGATTGTTTTTGTTGCATTATCCCTACTGAGAGTGTGGCAACTCCGCCTTTACGGTAGCCCCTCCCCTCCTCACCTAGCTTCATTTGTGAATATCTCCACCATCTACCTGTTGCTCCATGTTTGAATTTTTCCCTCAATGCCCAAACAACTAGATTCCCCCGAGGTAGCATGCTCCATCAGGTAAGTTCTTTGACTGCTATCGAATGCAGTATTAATCCCGATGCTACAAAGTTTTCATATAATATTATAACTATAACTTAGAAGGCTAGAATGGCAATAGTGTAAAATTCGCTGTTTCAGATATTTTACAAGCAATTGTTTGAGCGTCAATCACTATGTACTAGATACTATTTGCTACTGTGGTTATACCAGTTAAAAGCTGTATTTGTGTAAACAATCTAGCCGTATTATTTACTGTTTAGGAACTAATGAGTATATCATGTACGACTGTAGTGCGGCATGTTAGCGAATTGCCATTACTGCATTTCAAGGTTTGATTGAGTGCATGCTTTCTCAAATGGATTAATGTGACTAACTATCTACTGTTGAATAATGCTATAGCTAAATCAGCCTCTTAAAAGACACTATCTGGTTAATATGGGTGCTTGTAAGGCATGGAATAATAGCACTATAGATAAAATGCATTAGTAGTACCTCAAGTTACTCAAATATCTTTATGTTAACCAAATGCTACATGTACCAGCGATTTGCAGACTACATTGATGGCTGTTTTTGGACTGTACCTGCTGTTTTTACTGCCCTAAACTTTCTTTGATACTGTAACCTCTATTTTTGTTGAAACTAAAGTGCATCTTTCTCCCCTTCTCTCTACTATTGTTCCTATAGCTCTACATCTCAATAATAAATATACTGAAAGGGAATCCAGCAACTGTCCACCCTTCTCCCAGGTCCTGTGCCCTACAGAAATGTGGGCTCCAAGCAGAAAACGCTTTTGAAAGCTCTGTGAAGTATGCTATATAACCTTCTATGTGTCCAGTAAGCCTAAACTGAATACTACATTTGCTGGAAGACATAGACCCTGTAAGCATGCTACCATGGAAGACACTATTCTTAGCTTTCTACCACCCTGAAATACGATCCTTCCTCTGACTACTTAGCGTTGTTCTACCCAGATTTTGGTAATAGTGACTCCATTTGCTTCTAATAGGCTGCAGAAAACTTTAAAAGATAACGTTAACATCAGCAAGCATTTTTACTTTGTCTCTAAAGACGGCAGCCTAAACTTTATACAATATAGTGAAGCCTAAAATAATAGTAAACTAAAGCTAATCTGACTGATTGTTTTTGTTGCATTATCTCTACTGAGAGTGCGGCAACTCAGCCTTTACGGTAGCCCCTCCCGTCCTCACCTAGCTTCATTTGTGAATATCTCCACCATCTACCTGTTGTGCCATATTTCAATTTTTCTCTCACTGCCCAAACAACTAGATTCCCCCATGGTAGCATGCTCCATCAGATAAGTTCTATGACTGCTATCGAATGCAGTATTAATCCCGATGCTACAAAGTTTTCATATAATATTATAACTATAACTTTGAATGCTAGAATGGCACTAGTGTAAAAGTCGCTGTTTCAGATATTTTACAAGCAATTGTTTGAGCGTCATTCACTATGTGCTAAATACTATTTGCTACTGTGGTTATACCTGTTAAAAGCTGTACTTGTGTAAACAATCTAGCTGTATTTTTTAATGTTTAGGAACTAATGAGTACATCATGTATGACTGTAGTGGGGCATGTTAACGAATTGCCATTACTGCATTTCAAGGTTTGATTGAGTGCATGCTTTCTCAAATGGATTAATGTGACTAACTATCTACTGTTGAATAATACTATAGCTAAATCAGCCTCTTAATAGACACTATCTGGTTAATATGAGTGCGTGTAAGGCATGGAATAATAGCACTATAGATAAAATGCATTAGTAGTACCTCAGTTATTCGACTCTCTCTATGTTAACCAAATGCTAAATGTACCAGCGATTTGCAGACTACATTGATGGCTGTTTTTGGACTGTACCCGCTGTTTTTACTGCCGTAAACTTGCTTTGATAGTGTAACCGCTATTTTGTTGAAACTGAAGTGCATCTTTCTCCCCTTCTCTCTACTATTGTTCCTGTAGCTATACATCTCAATAATTAATATACTGAAATGGAATCCAGCAACTGTCCACCCTCCTCCCAGGTCCTTTGCCCTGCAAAAATGTGGACTCCAAGCAGAAAATGCTTTTGAAAGCTCTGTGTAGTATGCTATATATCTTACTATATGCCCAGCAAGCCTAAACTGAATACTACATTTGCTGGAAGTCGTAGCCCCTGTAAGCACGCTACCACAGAAGGCACTATTCTTAGCTTTCCACCCTCCCTGAAAAATGATCCTTCCTCTGAGTACTTAGACCTGTTCTACCTATATTTTGTTAATATTGACTCCATTTGCTTCTTATAGGCTGCAGAAAACTTTAGAAGATAACGTTAACTTCACCAAGCGGTTTTTACTTTGTCTCTAAAGACAGCAGCCTAAACATTATACAATATAGTGAAGCCTAAAACAATAGTAAACTAAAGCTAATTTGACTGATTGTTTTTGTTGCATTATCCCTACTGAGAGTGCAGCATATCAGCCTTTACAGTAGCCCCTCACTTCCTCACCTAGCTTCATTTGTGAATATCTCAGCCATCTACCCATGATGCTATATTTGAATTTTGCCCTCACTGCCCAGACAACTAGATTCCCCTGAGGTAGCATGCTCCATCAGGTAAGTTCTGTGACTGCTATCAAATGCGGTATTAATCCCGATGCTGCAAAGTTTTCATATAATATTATAACTATAACTTAGAAGGCTAGAATGGCACTAGTGTAAAGGTCGCTGGTTCAGATATTTTACAAGGAATTGTTTGAGCGTCATTCACTATGTACTAAATACTATTTGCTACTGTGGTTATACCTGTTAAAAGCTGTACTTGTGTAAACAATCTAGCCGTAATATTTACTGTTTAGGAACTAATGAGTACATCATGTACGACTGTAGTCGGGCATGTTAGCAAATTGCCATTACTGCATTTCAAGGTTTGATTGAGTGCATGCTTTCTCAAATGGATTAATGTGACTATCTATCTACTAAGTTATATAGCATACTTCACAGAGCTTTTAAAAGCATTTTCTGCTTGGAGCCCACGTTTTTGTAGGGCACAGGACCTGGGAGAAGGGTGGACAGTTGCTGGATTCCCTTTCAGTATATTTATTATTGAGATGTAGAGAGAAGGGGAGAAAGATGCACTTTAGTTTCAATAAAAAAGCAGTTACACTATCAAAGCATGTTTAGGGCAGTAACAACAGCAGGTACAGTCCAAAAACAGCCATCAATGTAGTCTGCAAAAAACTGTTACATTTAGAATTTGGTTAGCATAAAGAGACTCGAGTAACTGAGGTACTACTAATGCATAGTGCTATTATTCCATGCCTTACAAGCACTCATATTAACAAGATAGTGACCGGGATTCATGAAGCTCGGCGCAGGGCCGGTGTAAGGCCTGCGCCGGCGGTGCAGTGAACAGTCGGCGTAGTAGCGCCATATGCACAGACACGTGCGTAGTGTACGTGAGCGAGCCCAAGTAGGATGCGTCCGGAGGCGTGGCTAAGCCGGCAGGTGATGAGCAACCTAATGTGCTGACTGCCACGGTCCGCCCATAATAGTAATAGCAGCAGCAAGGGCCCGTGCAGAATGAAACGCACGTAGAGTATGCAACATAGTACCCGTCCCAACAAAATGGAGAAGCAAACACAACCCACGAAGCCCAAGTGTACCCGTCCAAGGAACAAAGGATACGCGTAACACAGTGTTCGTCCTTCAATGCACCGTCAGTGGGCATACACAGAGAAGGTGTACCGCAGCATGTCAGCGCGCCGCACCGACATAGGAGTAGCGACTAAGGTTACCACCTGTCCCACTTTGCGAGGGGCAGTCCCTCCATGGGCAGTTGTGTCCCGATAAAAAATATTAAAAACGGCAAATGTGCTAAGATTGTAGGACAAAATGATATCCCGTATGTAATGTAATGGTTGTCTGAAATGGTTATTTCCGTAAGTAAAATACCTAAATGTCACAAGAAACAGAATAAGCAACCAAACTGCTACAACAATAAGCTTTCATTTAGGCAAACAAGTGAAGTTTTATGCTATATAGTGACTGTGGGTATGTGTCGGCCTGTAAAATCTGATGTGAGTCGAAAATGTCCCACCTTGGCCATCGGAAAAGGTGGCAACCCCAATAGCGACATGGGCATGGTCACCAGGGTTACCAGCTGTCCCACTTTGCTCTGGACAGTCCCTCAATGGACAGTTGTGTCCCGGCAAAAATCGAAACATGGCAAATGACCTGCGATTTCTGTGCAAAAATATTCACTCAATACACCTGTAATAGTAGCATAAAACATATATTTTGTATATGAAACACATACATGGCATCAGAAACCGAATAAGGAACCCAAACGCTACCAGAATAAGTGTATATAATGGCAAACAACTGAAGATCTGTCAACACCACTTGCTGTGGGTATGTGTTGGCCTGCAAAATCCGATGTTTCCACAAAACATGTCCCACTATGGGCATTGGAAAAGGTGTCAACCATAATGGTCACAAGCAGTAGTGAGAGTACACAGCCGGGTAGCTGTGTCGACATAACAACAGGAAGG